>NW_027507947.1:0-255278 GCF_051348905.1 Ranitomeya variabilis | reverse complement strand
CCTACACAATACACGCTACTTGCTACACCCTACATGCTACACTCTACACGCTACACGCTACACGCTACACCCTACACGGTACACCCTACACCCTACACCCTACACCCTACACGCTACACGCTACACCCTACACCCTACAACCTACACGCTACAATCTACACGCTACACGCTACACACTATACGCTACACGCTAGACGCTACACTCTACACGCTACACTCTACACGCTACACCCTACACGCTACACCCTACACTCTACACCCTACACCCTACACGCTACACGCTACACGCTACATCCTACACGTTACACCCTACACTCTACACCCTACACCCTACACGCTACACGCTACACGCTACACCCTACACGCTACACCCTACACTCTACACCCTACACGCTACACCCTACACGCTACACGTTACACTCTACACCCTACACCCTACACTCTACACCCTGCACCCTACTCTCTACACGCTACACTCTACACCCTACACGCTACACTCTACACTCTACACCCTACACCCTACACGCTACACGCTACACGCTACACTCTACACGCTAAACGCTACAGCTTATACCCTACACTCTACACCGTACACCCTACATGCTACACTCTACACCCTACACGCTACACCCTACACCCTACACCCTACATGCTACACCCTACA
The DNA here is from genome assembly GCF_051348905.1 of Ranitomeya variabilis. Classification (NCBI taxonomy): domain Eukaryota; kingdom Metazoa; phylum Chordata; class Amphibia; order Anura; family Dendrobatidae; genus Ranitomeya; species Ranitomeya variabilis. Next base: position 254,614 of record NW_027507947.1, on the reverse strand, counting down.
CTCTACACCCTACACCCTACACGCTACACCCTATGCCCTGCACGCCACACACTACACTCTACACGCTACACCCTACACCCTACACTGTACACCCTACACCCTACACGCTACACTCTACACTCTACACGCTACACGCTACACTCTACACTCTACACCCTACACGCTATACCCGACACCCTACACCCTACATGCTTCACCCTACACGCTACACTCTAGACCCTACACCCTACACGCTACATGCTACACTCTACACGCTACACTCTACACGCTACACTCTACACCCTACACGCTACACTCTACATCCTACACCCTACACGCTATACGCTACACTCTACACCCTGCACGCTACACGCTACACTCTACACCCTACACGCTACACTCTACACCCTACACGCTACACCCTACACTCTACACTCTCCACCCTACACGCTACACTCTACACCCTACACGCTACACCCTCCACTCTACACCCTACACCCTACACCCTACACGCTACACTCTACACCCTACACGCTACACCCTCCACTCTACACCCTACACCCTACACGCTACTCGCTACACTCTACACCCTACCCGGTACACTACACGCTACACGCTACACTCTACACTCTACACGCTACACGCTACACCCTACACTCTACACCCTACACGCTATACCCGACACCCTACACCCTACATGCTTCACCCTACCTCTACACCCTACACCCTACACGCTACCTACATGCTACACTCTACACGCTACACTCTACACCCTACACGCTACACTCTACATCCTACACCCTACACGCTATACGCTACACTCTACACCCTGCACGCTACACGCTACACTCTACACCCTACACGCTACACTCTACACCCTACACGCTACACCCTACACTCTACACTCTCCACCCTACAAGCTACACGCTACACTCTACACGCTACACCCTACACGCTACACTCCACACCCTACACGCAACACCCTACACTCTACACACCTACACCCTAAACCCTACACGCTACACCCTACACGCTACACTCTACACCCTACACCCTACACTCTACACCCTACACGCTACACGCTACACTCTACACCCCTACACCCTACAGACGCTACATGCTACACGCTACACTCTACACCTACACGCTACACTCTACACCCTACACGCTACACCCTACACTTCACACGCTACATGCTACACTCTACACCCTACACCCTACACGATACATGCTACACCCTACACGCTACAGCCTACACGCTACACGCTACACTCTACACCCTACAAGCTACATGCTCACGCTACACCCTACACTCTACACCCTACACCGTACACGCTACACGCTACACTCTACACGCTACACCCTTCACTCTACACCCTACACCCTACATGCTACACTCTACACCCTACACGGTACACCCTACAATCTACATGCTACATGCTACACTCTACACTCTACACCCTACACCCTACACGCTACATGCTACACTCTACACCCTACACGCTACACTCTACACCCTACACGCTACATGCTACACTCTACACCCTACACCCTACACGCTACATGCTACATGCTACACTCTACACCCTACACGCTACACGCTAGGGTGTAGAGTGTAATATGTAGCGTGTAGTTTGTAGCGTTTAGCTAGTAGGGTGTAGCGTGTAGCGTGTAGGGTGTAGAGTGTAGGGTGTAGCGTGTAGGGTGTAGAGTGTAGCGTGTAGGGTGTAGCGTGTAGCGTGCAGGGTGTAGAGTGTAGCGTATAGCGTGTAGGTCTGTAGAGTGTAGGGTGTAGCGTGTAGGGTGTAGAGTGTAGGGAGTAGCGTGTAGGGTGTAGAGTGTAGCGTGTAGCGTGTAGGGTGTAGGGTGTAGCGTGTAGGGTGTAGAGTGTAGCGTGTAGCGTGTAGGGTGTAGGGTGTAGGTGTAGCTTGTAGTGTGTAGCGTGTAGGGTGTAGCGTGTAGCATGTAGCGTGTAGCGTGTAGCATGTAGAGTGTAGGGTGTAGGGTGTAGGGTGTAGCATGTAGAGTGTAGGGTGTAGGGAGTAGCGTGTAGAGTGTAGGGTATAGAGTGTAGCGTCTAGGGTGTAGAGTGTAGCGTGTAGCGTGTAGGGTGTAGAGTGTAGGGTGTAGGGTGTAGAATATAGCGTGTAGAGAGTAGGGTGTAGGGTGTAGAGTGTAGGGTGTAGGGTGTAGAGTGTAACGTGTAGCGTGTAGGGTGTAGCGTGTAGCGTGTAGGGTGTAGGGTGTAGAGTGTAGGGTGTAGCGTGTAGGGTGTAGCGTGTAGCGTGTAGCGTGTAGGGTGTAGGGTGTTGAGTGTAGGGTGTAGTGTGTAGGGTGTAGCGTGTATCGTGTAGCGTGTAGAGTGTAGCGTCTAGCGTATAGGGTGTAGCGTGTAGCGTGTAGATTGTAGCGTGTAGGGTGTAGGGTGTAGGGTGTAGCGTGTAGCGTGTAGGGTGTAGAGTGTAGCGTGTAGCGTGTAGGGTGTAGGGTGTAGAGTGCAGAGTGTAGGGTGTAGAGTGTAGCGTGTAGAGTGTAAGGTGTAGAGTGTAGGGTGTAGAGTGTAACGTGTAGTGTGTAGGGTGTAGCGTGTAGCGTGTAGGGTGTATGTGGGTGCAGGGTGTAGAGTGTAACGTGTAGCGTGTAGGGTGTAGCGTGTAGCGTGTAGGGTGTAGCGTGTAGCGTGTAGTGTGTAGCGTGTAGGGTGTAGGGTGTAGAGTGTAGCGTGTAGGGTGTAGCATGTAGCGTGTAGGGTGTAGGGTGTATAGTGTAGAGTGTAGCGTGTAGTGTGAAGCATGCAGGGTGTAGGGTGTAGAGTGTAGCGTGTAGCGTGTAGGGTGTAGGGTGTAGGGTGTAGCGTGTAGGGTGTAGAGTGTAGCGTGTAGCGTGTAGGGTGTAGGCTGTAGGGTGTAGCGTGTAGTGTGTAGAGTGTAGCGTGTAGCGTGTAGGGTGTAGCGTGTAGCATGTATCGTGTAGTGTGTGCATGTAGTGTAGGGTGTAGGGTGTAGGGTGTAGCATGTAGAGTGTAGGGTGTAGGGTGTAGCGTGTAGAGTGTAGGGTGTAGCGTGTAGGGTGTAGAGTATAGTGTGTAGCGTGCAGGGTGTAGGTGTAGAGTGTAGGGTGTAGCGTGTAGCGTGTAGGGTGTAGGGTGTAGATTGTAGCGTGTAGGGTGTAGGGTGTAGCGTGTAGCGTGTAGGGTGCAGGGTGTAGAGTGTAGCGTGTAGCGTGTAGGGTGTAGGGTGTAGAGTGTAGAGTGTAGGGTGTAGAGTGTAGCGTGTAGAGTGTAGGGTGTAGAGTGTAGGGTGTAGCGTGTATGGTGTAGGGTGTAGCGTGTAGAATGCAGAGTGTAGCGTGTAGGGTGTAGAGTGTAGCGTGTTGCGTGTAGGGTGTAGAGTGTAGCGTGTAGCGTGTAGAGTGTAGCGTGTAGCGTGTAGAGTGTAGCGTGTAGGGTGTAGAGTGTAGCGTGTAGCGTGCAGAGTGTAGCGTGCAGGGTTTAGGGTGTAGCGTGTAGAATGCAGAGTGTAGCCCTGTAGGGTGTAGAGTGTAGCGTGGTGCGTGTAGGGTGTAGAGTGTAGCGTGTAGCGTGTAGAGTGTAGCGTGTAGCGTGTAGCGTGTAGCGTGTAGTGTAGCGTGTAGGGTGTAGAGTATAGCGTGTAGCGTGTAGGGTGTAGGGGTGTAGAGTGTAGAGTGTAGCGTGTAGCGTGTAGAGTGTAGCGTGTAGCGTGTAGAGTGTAGGGTGTAGCGTGTAGGGTGTAGAGTGTAGGGTGTAGCGTGTAGGGTGTAGAGTGTAGCGTGTAGCGTGTAGCGTGTAGGGTGTAGGGTGTAGCGTGTAGGGTGTAGAGTGTAGCGTGTAGCGTGTAGAGTGTAGGCTGTAGGTGTAGGGTGTAGCGTGTAGTGTGTAGAGTGTAGCGTGTAGGGTGTAGCGTGTAGCATGTAGCGTGTAGGGTGTAGGGTGTAGAGTGTAGAGTGTAGCGTGTAGGGTGAAGCATGTAGGGTGTAGGGTGTCGGGTATAGCGTGTAGGGTGTAGGGTGTAGAGTGTAGCGTGTAGCGTGCAGAGTATAGCGTGTAGGGTGTAGCGTGTAGCGTGCAGAGTGTAGCGTGTAGGGTGTAGAGTGTAGCGTGTTGCGTGTAGGGTGTAGAGTGTAGCGTGTAGCTTGTAGAGTGTAGAGTGTAGCGTGTAGCGTGTAGAGTGTAGCGTGTAGGGTGTAGAGTAAAGCGTGTAGCGTGTAGGGTGTAGGGTGTAGAGTGTAGAGTGTAGCATGTAGCGTGTAGCGTGTAGAGTGTAGCGTGTAGCGTGTAGAGTGTAGAGTGTAGCGTGTAGCGTGTAGAGTGTAGGGTGTAGAGTGTAGCGTGTAGCGTGTAGGGTGTAGGGTGTAGAGTGTAGCGTGTAGCGTGTAGAGTGGTACGGTGTAGAGTGTAGGGTGTAGCGTGTAGGGTGTAGAGTGTAGCGTGTAGTGTGTAGCGTGTAGGGTTAAGTTACACGCTACACACTAAACACAAAAGAAAAGGATATGCAAACCAATGGGATCCACGTTAAATAGTCAATTTTAATTGTACAAAAATAGTAATCCACAAACAGAACCAGGCAAAACATACATTTAAAAACATTTAAAACACTAGTATGGCTGAATAGGCCATAAGTAATTTTACCCGAGGGAATGAAGGAAGCTAATACTTTACAGCATATGTGAGACAGGAGAAATAACAGAGAGAAAAAATTGCTAGGTATGCGGGTACACCAATCTTAGTCAAATCTACATATAAGAAGCCTATTGTTTACTGCCAACTGTGACCCCCTGAGTACTATGACAGGAAACATATACTCCAGCCTAGTATCTGGAAGAAATACATCATGGATCCTATTTGTTCAACACAGCATGCGTGCGCACAGTTGGTAAGCAAATGAAAGCAGACACCTATAGAAAGGTATCAGGGAAATAGATATGCTGCAGTACTACAAAATCCTAGTTATTTGGATAAATGTATGCATACAGACGCCTTGTGGAAATACAAAGAATCAGGATCCATTGTCCTAAGGCTTGGAAAAATGCCAGGCATGCATGAAGTAAATAGGTGTAATTCCATAGCAGTTGTAAAGATAAGTTACCCAAGTCCTGTCCCTCGGGAAAAAAACAAAGGAAGCCCTGAACCCCCACGCGTATCGACGCTACTCAAGCGTCTTCATCAGAGGAAAAAGTGACACCCTACACGCTACACGCTACACTCTACACCCTACACAATACACGCTACTTGCTACACCCTACATGCTACACTCTACACGCTACACGCTACACGCTACACCCTACACGGTACACCCTACACCCTACACCCTACACCCTACACGCTACACGCTACACCCTACACCCTACACCCTACACGCTACAATCTACACGCTACACGCTACACACTATACGCTACACGCTAGACGCTACACTCTACACGCTACACGATACACGCTACACCCTACACGCTACACCCTACACTCTACACCCTACACCCTACACGCTACACGCTACACGCTACACGCTACATCCTACACGCTACACCCTACACTCTACACCCTACACCCTACACGCTACACGCTACACGCTACACCCTACACGCTACACCCTACACTCTACACCCTACACGCTACACCCTACACGCTACACGCTACACCCTACACGCTACACCCTACACTCTACACCCTACACGCTACACCCTACACGCTACACGTTACACTCTACACCCTACACCCTACACTCTACACCCTGCACCCTACTCTCTACACGCTACACTCTACACCCTACACGCTACACTCTACACTCTACACCCTACACCCTACACGCTACACGCTACACGCTACACTCTACACGCTAAACGCTACAGCTTATACCCTACACTCTACACCGTACACCCTACATGCTACACTCTACACCCTACACGCTACACCCTACACCCTACACCCTACATGCTACACCCTACACTCTACACCCTACACCCTACACGCTACACCCTATGCCCTGCACGCCACACACTACACTCTACACGCTACACCCTACACCCTACACTGTACACCCTACACCCTACACGCTACACTCTACACTCTACACGCTACACGCTACACTCTACACTCTACACCCTACACGCTATACCCGACACCCTACACCCTACATGCTTCACCCTACACGCTACACTCTACACCCTACACCCTACACGCTACATGCTACACTCTACACGCTACACTCTACACCCTACACGCTACACTCTACATCCTACACCCTACACGCTATACGCTACACTCTACACCCTGCACGCTACACGCTACACTCTACACCCTACACGCTACACTCTACACCCTACACGCTACACCCTACACTCTACACTCTCCACCCTACACGCTACACTCTACACCCTACACGCTACACCCTCCACTCTACACCCTACACCCTACACCCTACACGCTACACTCTACACCCTACACGCTACACCCTCCACTCTACACCCTACACCCTACACGCTACTCGCTACACTCTACACCCTACCCGGTACACTACACGCTACACGCTACACTCTACACTCTACACGCTACACGCTACACCCTACACTCTACACCCTACACGCTATACCCGACACCCTACACCCTACATGCTTCACCCTACACGCTACACTCTACACCCTACACCCTACACGCTACATGCTACACTCTACACGCTACACTCTACACCCTACACGCTACACTCTACATCCTACACCCTACACGCTATACGCTACACTCTACACCCTGCACGCTACACGCTACACTCTACACCCTACACGCTACACTCTACACCCTACACGCTACACCCTACACTCTACACTCTCCACCCTACAAGCTACACGCTACACTCTACACGCTACACCCTACACGCTACACTCCACACCCTACACGCAACACCCTACACTCTACACCCTACACCCTAAACCCTACACGCTACACCCTACACGCTACACTCTACACCCTACACCCTACACTCTACACCCTACACGCTACACGCTACACTCTACACCCTGCACCCTACAGACGCTACATGCTACACGCTACACTCTACACCCTACACGCTACACTCTACACCCTACACGCTACACCCTACACTTCACACGCTACATGCTACACTCTACACCCTACACCCTACACGATACATGCTACACCCTACACGCTACAGCCTACACGCTACACGCTACACTCTACACCCTACAAGCTACATGCTACACGCTACACCCTACACTCTACACCCTACACCGTACACGCTACACGCTACACTCTACACGCTACACCCTTCACTCTACACCCTACACCCTACATGCTACACTCTACACCCTACACGGTACACCCTACAATCTACATGCTACATGCTACACTCTACACTCTACACCCTACACCCTACACGCTACATGCTACACTCTACACCCTACACGCTACACTCTACACCCTACACGCTACATGCTACACTCTACACCCTACACCCTACACGCTACATGCTACATGCTACACTCTACACCCTACACGCTACACGCTAGGGTGTAGAGTGTAATATGTAGCGTGTAGTTTGTAGCGTTTAGCTAGTAGGGTGTAGCGTGTAGCGTGTAGGGTGTAGAGTGTAGGGTGTAGCGTGTAGGGTGTAGAGTGTAGCGTGTAGGGTGTAGCGTGTAGCGTGCAGGGTGTAGAGTGTAGCGTATAGCGTGTAGGGTGTAGAGTGTAGGGTGTAGCGTGTAGGGTGTAGAGTGTAGGGTGTAGCGTGTAGGGTGTAGAGTGTAGCGTGTAGCGTGTAGGGTGTAGGGTGTAGCGTGTAGGGTGTAGAGTGTAGCGTGTAGCGTGTAGGGTGTAGGGTGTAGGGTGTAGCGTGTAGTGTGTAGCGTGTAGGGTGTAGCGTGTAGCATGTAGCGTGTAGCGTGTAGCATGTAGAGTGTAGGGTGTAGGGTGTAGGGTGTAGCATGTAGAGTGTAGGGTGTAGGGTGTAGCGTGTAGAGTGTAGGGTATAGAGTATAGCGTCTAGGGTGTAGAGTGTAGCGTGTAGCGTGTAGGGTGTAGAGTGTAGGGTGTAGGGTGTAGAATATAGCGTGTAGAGAGTAGGGTGTAGGGTGTAGAGTGTAGGGTGTAGGGTGTAGAGTGTAACGTGTAGCGTGTAGGGTGTAGCGTGTAGCGTGTAGGGTGTAGGGTGTAGAGTGTAGGGTGTAGCGTGTAGGGTGTAGCGTGTAGCGTGTAGCGTGTAGGGTGTAGGGTGTTGAGTGTAGGGTGTAGTGTGTAGGGTGTAGCGTGTATCGTGTAGCGTGTAGAGTGTAGCGTCTAGCGTATAGGGTGTAGCGTGTAGCGTGTAGATTGTAGCGTGTAGGGTGTAGGGTGTAGGGTGTAGCGTGTAGCGTGTAGGGTGTAGAGTGTAGCGTGTAGCGTGTAGGGTGTAGGGTGTAGAGTGCAGAGTGTAGGGTGTAGAGTGTAGCGTGTAGAGTGTAAGGTGTAGAGTGTAGGGTGTAGAGTGTAACGTGTAGTGTGTAGGGTGTAGCGTGTAGCGTGTAGGGTGTAGCGTGTAGCGTGTAGGGTGCAGGGTGTAGAGTGTAACGTGTAGCGTGTAGGGTGTAGCGTGTAGCGTGTAGGGTGTAGCGTGTAGCGTGTAGTGTGTAGCGTGTAGGGTGTAGGGTGTAGAGTGTAGCGTGTAGGGTGTAGCATGTAGCGTGTAGGGTGTAGGGTGTATAGTGTAGAGTGTAGCGTGTAGTGTGAAGCATGCAGGGTGTAGGGTGTAGAGTGTAGCGTGTAGCGTGTAGGGTGTAGGGTGTAGGGTGTAGCGTGTAGGGTGTAGAGTGTAGCGTGTAGCGTGTAGGGTGTAGGCTGTAGGGTGTAGCGTGTAGTGTGTAGAGTGTAGCGTGTAGGGTGTAGCGTGTAGCATGTATCGTGTAGTGTGTTGCATGTAGTGTAGGGTGTAGGGTGTAGGGTGTAGCATGTAGAGTGTAGGGTGTAGGGTGTAGCGTGTAGAGTGTAGGGTGTAGCGTGTAGGGTGTAGAGTATAGTGTGTAGCGTGTAGGGTGTAGGGTGTAGAGTGTAGGGTGTAGCGTGTAGCGTGTAGGGTGTAGGGTGTAGATTGTAGCGTGTAGGGTGTAGGGTGTAGCGTGTAGCGTGTAGGGTGCAGGGTGTAGAGTGTAGCGTGTAGCGTGTAGGGTGTAGGGTGTAGAGTGTAGAGTGTAGGGTGTAGAGTGTAGCGTGTAGAGTGTAGGGTGTAGAGTGTAGGGTGTAGCGTGTATGGTGTAGGGTGTAGCGTGTAGAATGCAGAGTGTAGCGTGTAGGGTGTAGAGTGTAGCGTGTTGCGTGTAGGGTGTAGAGTGTAGCGTGTAGCGTGTAGAGTGTAGCGTGTAGCGTGTAGAGTGTAGCGTGTAGGGTGTAGAGTGTAGCGTGTAGCGTGCAGAGTGTAGCGTGCAGGGTTTAGGGTGTAGCGTGTAGGGTGTAGAGTGTAGCGTGTTGCGTGTAGGGTGTAGAGTGTAGCGTGTAGCGTGTAGAGTGTAGCGTGTAGCGTGTAGCGTGTAGCGTGTAGTGTAGCGTGTAGGGTGTAGAGTATAGCGTGTAGCGTGTAGGGTGTAGGGTGTAGAGGGTAGAGTGTAGCGTGTAGCGTGTAGAGTGTAGCGTGTAGCGTGTAGAGTGTAGGGTGTAGCGTGTAGGGTGTAGAGTGTAGGGTGTAGCGTGTAGGGTGTAGAGTGTAGCGTGTAGCGTGTAGCGTGTAGGGTGTAGGGTGTAGCGTGTAGGGTGTAGAGTGTAGCGTGTAGCGTGTAGGGTGTAGGCTGTAGGGTGTAGCGTGTAGTGTGTAGAGTGTAGCGTGTAGGGTGTAGCGTGTAGCATGTAGCGTGTAGGGTGTAGGGTGTAGAGTGTAGAGTGTAGCGTGTAGGGTGTAGAGTGTAGCGTGTAGCGTGTAGGGTGTAGGGTGTAGAGTGTAGCGTGTAGCGTGTAGAGTGTACGGTGTAGAGTGTAGGGTGTAGCGTGTAGGGTGTAGAGTGTAGCGTGTAGTGTGTAGCGTGTAGGGTTAAGTTACACGCTACACACTAAACACAAAAAGAAAAGGATATGCAAACCAATGGGATCCACGTTAAATAGTCAATTTTATTGTACAAAAATAGTAATCCACAAACAGAACCAGGCAAAACATACATTTAAAAACATTTAAAACACTAGTATGGCTGAATAGGCCATAAGTAATTTTACCCGAGGGAATGAAGGAAGCTAATACTTTACAGCATATGTGAGACAGGAGAAATAACCAGAGAGAAAAAATTGCTAGGTATGCGGGTACACCAATCTTAGTCAAATCTACATATAAGAAGCCTATTGTTTACTGCCAACTGTGACCCCCTGAGTACTATGACAGGAAACATATACTCCAGCCTAGTATCTGGAAGAAATACATCATGGATCCTATTTTGTTCAACACAGCATGCGTGCGCACAGTTGGTAAGCAAATGAAAGCAGACCCCTATAGAAAGGTAATCAGGGAAATAGATATGCTGCAGTACTACAAAATCCTAGTTATTTGGATAAATGTATGCATACAGACGCCTTGTGGAAATACAAAGAATCAGGATCCATTGTCCTAAGGCTTGGAAAAATGCCAGGCCATGCATGAAGTAAATAGGTGTAATTCCATAGCAGTTGTAAAGATAAGTTACCCAAGTCCTGTCCCTCGGGAAAAAAACAAAGGAAGCCCTGAACCCCACGCGTATCGACGCTACTCAAGCGTCTTCATCAGAGGAAAAAGTGACACCCTACACGCTACACGCTACACTCTACACCCTACACAATACACGCTACTTGCTACACCCTACATGCTACACTCTACACGCTACACGCTACACGCTACACCCTACACGGTACACCCTACACCCTACACCCTACACCCTACACGCTACACGCTACACCCTACACCCTACACCCTACACGCTACAATCTACACGCTACACGCTACACACTATACGCTACACGCTAGACGCTACACTCTACACGCTACACGATACACGCTACACCCTACACGCTACACCCTACACTCTACACCCTACACCCTACACGCTACACGCTACACGCTACACGCTACATCCTACACGCTACACCCTACACTCTACACCCTACACCCTACACGCTACACGCTACACGCTACACCCTACACGCTACACCCTACACTCTACACCCTACACGCTACACCCTACACGCTACACGTTACACTCTACACCCTACACCCTACACTCTACACCCTGCACCCTACTCTCTACACGCTACACTCTACACCCTACACGCTACACTCTACACTCTACACCCTACACCCTACACGCTACACGCTACACACTACACTCTACACGCTAAACGCTACAGCTTATACCCTACACTCTACACCGTACACCCTACATGCTACACTCTACACCCTACACGCTACACCCTACACCCTACACCCTACATGCTACACCCTACACTCTACACCCTACACCCTACACGCTACACCCTATGCCCTGCACGCCACACACTACACTCTACACGCTACACCCTACACCCTACACTGTACACCCTACACCCTACACGCTACACGCTACACTCTACACGCTACACCCTACACTCTACACCCTACACCCTACACGCTACACCCTACACCCTACACACTACACGCTACTCGCTACACTCTACACCCTACACGCTACACTCTACACTCTACTCCCTACTCTCTACACGCTACACTCTATACCCTACACTCTACACGCTACGCGCTACACGCTACACACTACACACTACACGCTACACTTTACACTCTACACGCTACACACTACACGCTACACGCTACACTCTACACCCTACACCCTACTCTACATGCTACACGCTACACGGTACATGATACACGCTACACCCTACACGCTACACGCTACACCCTACACGCTACACGCTACACTCCACACCCTACACGCTACACCCTACACCCTACTCCCTACACTACACGCTACACGCTACACCCTACACCCTACACTGTACACCCTACACCCTACATGCTACACTCTACACTCTGCTCCCTACTCTCTACACGCTACACTCTATACCCTACACTCTACACGCTACGCGCTACACGCTACACACTACACGCTACACCCTACACGCTACACTTTACACTCTACACGCTACACTCTACACTCTACACACTACACTCTACACCCTACACCCTACACCCTACTCTACATGCTACACGCTACACGCTACATGCTACACCCTACACGCTACACCCTACACCCTACACGCTACACGCTACACGCTACACTCTACATGCTACACCCTACACTCTGCACCCTACACCCTACACGCTACACCCTACGCCCTGCACGCCACACACTACACTCTACACGCTACACCCTACACGCTACACTCTACACGCTACACGCTACACTCTACACCCTACACGCTACACTCTACACCCTACACGTTACACTCTACACGCTACACGGTACACGCTACACGCTACGCCCTACACCCTACAGGCTACATGTTACACTCTACACCCTACACGCTACACTCTACACCCTACACGCTACACCCTACACCCTACACGCTACACTCTACACCCTACACGTTACACTCTACACGCTACACGGTACACGCTACACGCTACGCCCTACACCCTACACGCTACATGTTACACTCTACACCCTACACGCTACACTCTACACCCTACACGCTACACCCTACACCCTACACGCTACACACTACACGCTACACTCTACACCCTACACGCTGCACTCTATACGCTACACGGTACACGCTACACCCTACACCCTACATGCTACACGCTACACCCTACACTGTACACCCTACACCCTACACGCTACACTCTACACGCTACATGCTACACCCTACACTTCACACCCTACACGCTATACGCTACACTCTACACCCTGCACGCTACACGCTACACGCTACACCCTACACGCTACACTCTACACCCTACACGCTACACTCTACATGCTACACGCTACACGCTACATGCTACACGCTACACCCTACACGCTACACTCTACACCCTACACCCTACACCCTACACGCTACACTCTACACCCTACACGCTACACCCTCCACTCTACACCCTACACCCTACACGCTACTCGCTACACTCTACACCCTACCCGGTACACTACACGCTACACGCTACACTCTACACTCTACACGCTACACTCTACACCCTACACGCAACACGCTACACTCTACACCCTACACGCTACACTCTGCACGCTACACGCTACACGCTACACTCTACACCATACACGCTACACCCTACACTCTACACCCTACACGCTATACCCGACACCCTACACCCTACATGCTTCACCCTACACGCTACACTCTACACCCTACACCCTACACGCTACATGCTACACTCTACACGCTACACTCTACACCCTACACGCTACACTCTACATCCTACACCCTACACGCTATACGCTACACTCTACACCTTGCACGCTACACGCTACACTCTACACCCTACACGCTACACTCTACACCCTACACGCTACACCCTACACTCTACACTCTCCACCCTACACGCTACACGCTACACTCTACACGCTACACCCTACATGCTACACTCCACACCCTACACGCAACACCCTACACTCTACACCCTACACCCTAAACCCTACACGCTACACCCTACACGCTACACTCTACACCCTACACCCTACACTCTACACCCTACACGCTACACGCTACACTCTACACCCTACACCCTACAGATGCTACATGCTACACGCTACACTCTACACCCTACACGCTACACTCTACACCCTACACGCTACACCCTATACTTCACACGCTACATGCTACACTCTACACCCTACACCCTACACGATACATGCTACACCCTACACGCTACAGCCTACACGCTACACGCTACACTCTACACCCTACAAGCTACATGCTACACGCTACACCCTACACTCTACACCCTACACCGTACACGCTACACGCTACACTCTACACGCTACACCCTTCACTCTACACCCTACACCCTACATGCTACACTCTACACCCTACACGGTACACCCTACAATCTACATGCTACATGCTACACTCTACACTCTACACCCTACACCCTACACGCTACATGCTACACTCTACACCCTACACGCTACACTCTACACCCTACACGCTACATGCTACACTCTACACCCTACACCCTACACGCTACATGCTACATGCTACACTCTACACCCTACACGCTAGGGTGTAGAGTGTAATATGTAGCGTGTAGTTTGTAGCGTTTAGCTAGTAGGGTGTAGCGTGTAGCGTGTAGGGTGTAGAGTGTAGGGTGTAGCGTGTAGGGTGTAGAGTGTAGCGTGTAGGGTGTAGCGTGTAGCGTGCAGGGTGTAGAGTGTAGCGTATAGCGTGTAGGGTGTAGAGTGTAGGGTGTAGCGTGTAGGGTGTAGAGTGTAGGGTGTAGCGTGTAGGGTGTAGAGTGTAGCGTGTAGCGTGTAGGGTGTAGGGTGTAGCGTGTAGGGTGTAGAGTGTAGCGTGTAGCGTGTAGGGTGTAGGGTGTAGGGTGTAGCGTGTAGTGTGTAGCGTGTAGGGTGTAGCGTGTAGCATGTAGCGTGTAGCGTGTAGCATGTAGAGTGTAGGGTGTAGGGTGTAGGGTGTAGCATGTAGAGTGTAGGGTGTAGGGTGTAGCGTGTAGAGTGTAGGGTATAGAGTGTAGCGTCTAGGGTGTAGAGTGTAGCGTGTAGCGTGTAGGGTGTAGAGTGTAGGGTGTAGGGTGCAGAATATAGCGTGTAGAGAGTAGGGTGTAGGGTGTAGAGTGTAGGGTGTAGGGTGTAGAGTGTAACGTGTAGCGTGTAGGGTGTAGCGTGTAGCGTGTAGGGTGTAGGGTGTAGAGTGTAGGGTGTAGCGTGTAGGGTGTAGCGTGTAGCGTGTAGCGTGTAGGGTGTAGGGTGTTGAGTGTAGGGTGTAGTGTGTAGGGTGTAGCGTGTATCGTGTAGCGTGTAGAGTGTAGCGTCTAGCGTATAGGGTGTAGCGTGTAGCGTGTAGATTGTAGATTGTAGCGTGTAGGGTGTAGGGTGTAGGGTGTAGCGTGTAGCGTGTAGGGTGTAGAGTGTAGCGTGTAGCGTGTAGGGTGTAGGGTGTAGAGTGCAGAGTGTAGGGTGTAGAGTGTAGCGTGTAGAGTGTAAGGTGTAGAGTGTAGGGTGTAGAGTGTAACGTGTAGTGTGTAGGGTGTAGCGTGTAGCGTGTAGGGTGTAGCGTGTAGCGTGTAGGGTGCAGGGTGTAGAGTGTAACGTGTAGCGTGTAGGGTGTAGCGTGTAGCGTGTAGGGTGTAGCGTGTAGCGTGTAGTGTGTAGCGTGTAGGGTGTAGGGTGTAGAGTGTAGCGTGTAGGGTGTAGCATGTAGCGTGTAGGGTGTAGGGTGTATAGTGTAGAGTGTAGCGTGTAGTGTGAAGCATGCAGGGTGTAGGGTGTCGGGTATAGCGTGTAGGGTGTAGGGTGTAGAGTGTAGGGTGTTGCGTGTATGGTGTAGAGTGTAGCGTGTAGAGTGTAGCGTGTAGGGTGTAGGGTGTAGCGTGTAGCGTGCAGAGTGTAGCGTGTAGGGTGTAGAGTGTAGCGTGTTGCGTGTAGGGTGTAGCGTGTAGGGTGTAGAGTATAGTGTGTAGCGTGTAGGGTGTAGGGTGTAGAGTGTAGGGTGTAGCGTGTAGCGTGTAGGGTGTAGGGTGTAGATTGTAGCGTGTAGGGTGTAGGGTGTAGCGTGTAGTGTGTAGGGTGTAGGGTGTAGAGTGTAGCGTGTAGCTTGTAGGGTGTAGGGTGTAGAGTGTAGAGTGTAGGGTGTAGAGTGTAGCGTGTAGAGTGTAGGGTGTAGAGTGTAGGGTGTAGAGTGTAACGTGTAGCGTGTAGGGTGTAGCGTGTAGCGTGTAGGGTGCAGGGTGTAGAGTGTAGCGTGTAGGGTGTAGAGTGTAACGTGTAGCGTGTAGGGTGTAGCGTGTAGCGTGTAGGGTGTAGCGTGTAGTGTGTAGCGTGTAGAGTGTAGGGTGTAGAGTGTAGCGTGTAGGTTGTAGCATGTAGCGTGTAGGGTGTAGGGTGTAGAGTGTAGAGTGTAGCGTGTAGGGTGAAGCATGTAGGGTGTAGGGTGTCGGGTATAGCGTGTAGGGTGTAGGGTGTAGAGTGTAGTGTGTAGCGTGTATGGTGTAGAGTGTAGCGTGTAGCGTGCAGAGTGTAGCGTGCAGGGTGTAGGGTGTAGCGTGTAGAATGCAGAGTGTAGCGTGTAGGGTGTAGAGTGTAGCGTGTTGCGTGTAGGGTTTAGAGTGTAGCGTGTAGCGTGTAGAGTGTACCGTGTAGCGTGTAGCGTGTAGAGTGCAGCGTGTAGGGTGTAGAGTATAGCGTGTAGCGTGTAGGGTGTAGAGTGTAGAGTGTAGCGTGTAGCGTGTAGAGTGTAGCGTGTAGCGTGTAGAGTGTAGGGTGTAGCGTGTAGGGTGTAGAGTGTAGGGTGTAGCGTGTAGGGTGTAGAGTGTAGCGTGTAGCGTGTAGCGTGTAGCGTGTAGGGTGTAGGGTGTAGGGTGTAGCGTGTAGGGTGTAGATTGTAGCGTGTAGCGTGTAGGGTGTAAGGTGTGGAGTGCAGAGTGTAGGGTGTAGAGTGTAGCGTGTAGAGTGTAGGGTGTAGAGTGTAGGGTGTAGAGTGTAACGTGTAGTGTGTAGGGTGTAGAGTGTAGCGTGTAGCGTGTAGCGTGTAGGGTGTAGGGTGTAGCGTGTAGGGTGTAGATTGTAGCGTGTAGCGTGTAGGGTGTAAGGTGTAGAGTGCAGAGTGTAGGGTGTAGAGTGTAGCGTGTAGAGTGTAGCGTGTAGGGTGCAGGGTGTAGAGTGTAACGTGTAGCGTGTAGGGTGTAGCGTGTAGCGTGTAGGGTGTAGCGTGTAGCGTGTAGTGTGTAGCGTGTAGGGTGTAGGGTGCAGAGTGTAGCGTGTAGGGTGTAGCATGTAGCGTGTAGGGTGTAGGGTGTATAGTGTAGAGTGTAGCGTGTAGTGTGAAGCATGCAGGGTGTAGGGTGTCGGGTATAGCGTGTAGGGTGTAGGGTGTAGAGTGTAGGGTGTAGCGTGTATGGTGTAGAGTGTAGCGTGTAGAGAGTAGGGTGTAGGGTGTAGCGTGTAGCGTGCAGAGTGTAGCGTGTAGGGTGTAGAGTGTAGCGTGTTGCGTGTAGGGTGTAGCGTGTAGGGTGTAGAGTATAGTGTGTAGCGTGTAGGGTGTAGGGTGTAGAGTGTAGGGTGTAGCGTGTAGCGTGTATGGTGTAGGGTGTAGATTGTAGCGTGTAGGGTGTAGGGTGTAGCGTGTAGCGTGTAGGGTGCAGGGTGTAGAGTGTAGCGTGTAGCGTGTAGGGTGTAGAGTGTAGAGTGTAGGGTGTAGAGTGTAGCGTGTAGAGTGTAGGGTGTAGAGTGTAGGGTGTAGCGTGTATGGTGTAGGGTGTAGCGTGTAGAATGCAGAGTGTAGCGTGTAGGGTGTAGAGTGTAGCGTGTAGCGTGTAGAGTGTAGCGTGTAGCGTGTAGAGTGTAGCGTGTAGGGTGTAGAGTATAGCGTGTAGCGTGTAGGGTGTAGGGTGTAGAGTGTAGAGTGTAGCGTGTAGCGTGCAGAGTGTAGCGTGCAGGGTGTAGGGTGTAGCGTGTAGAATGCAGAGTGTAGCCTGTAGGGTGTAGAGTGTAGCGTGTTGCGTGTAGGGTTTAGAGTGTAGCGTGTAGCGTGTAGAGTGTACCGTGTAGCGTGTAGCGTGTAGAGTGCAGCGTGTAGGGTGTAGAGTATAGCGTGTAGCGTGTAGGGTGTAGGGTGTAGAGTGTAGAGTGTAGCGTGTAGCGTGTAGAGTGTAGCGTGTAGCGTGTAGCGTGTAGAGTGTAGGGTGTAGCGTGTAGGGTGTAGAGTGTAGGGTGTAGCGTGTAGCGTGTAGAGTGTAGCGTGTAGGGTGTAGGGTGTAGCGTGTAGCGTGCAGAGTGTAGCGTGTAGGGTGTAGAGTGTAGCGTGTTGCGTGTAGGGTGTAGCGTGTAGGGTGTAGAGTATAGAGTGTAGCGTGTAGGGTGTAGGGTGTAGAGTGTAGGGTGTAGCGTGTAGCGTGTAGGGTGTAGGGTGTAGATTGTAGCGTGTAGGGTGTAGGGTGTAGCGTGTAGCGTGTAGGGTGTAGCGTGTAGCGTGTAGGGTGTAGCGTGTAGCGTGTAGTGTGTAGCGTGTAGGGTGTAGGGTGCAGAGTGTAGCGTGTAGCATGTAGCGTGTAGGGTGTATAGTGTAGAGTGTAGCGTGTAGTGTGAAGCATGCAGGGTGTAGGGTGTCGGGTATAGCGTGTAGGGTGTAGGGTGTAGAGTGTAGGGTGTAGCGTGTATGGTGTAGAGTGTAGCGTGTAGAGTGTAGCGTGTAGGGTGTAGGGTGTAGCGTGTAGCGTGCAGAGTGTAGCGTGTAGGGTGTAGAGTGTAGCGTGTTGCGTGTAAGGTGTAGCGTGTAGGGTGTAGAGTATAGTGTGTAGCGTGTAGGGTGTAGGGTGTAGAGTGTAGGGTGTAGCGTGTAGCGTGTAGGGTGTAGGGTGTAGATTGTAGCGTGTAGGGTGTAGGGTGTAGCGTGTAGCGTGTAGGGTGCAGGGTGTAGAGTGTAGCGTGTAGCGTGTAGGGTGTAGGGTGTAGAGTGTAGAGTGTAGGGTGTAGAGTGTAGCGTGTAGAGTGTAGGGTGTAGAGTGTAGGGTGTAGCGTGTATGGTGTAGGGTGTAGCGTGTAGAATGCAGAGTGTAGCGTGTAGGGTGTAGAGTGTAGCGTGTTGCGTGTAGGGTGTAGAGTGTAGCGTGTAGCGTGTAGATTGTAGCGTGTAGCGTGTAGAGTGTAGCGTGTAGGGTGTAGAGTATAGCGTGTAGCGTGTAGGGTGTAGGGTGTAGAGTGTAGAGTGTAGCGTGTAGCGTGCAGAGTGTAGCGTGCAGGGTGTAGGGTGTAGCGTGTAGAATGCAGAGTGTAGCCTGTAGGGTGTAGAGTGTAGCGTGTTGCGTGTAGGGTGTAGAGTGTAGCGTGTAGCGTGTAGAGTGTAGCGTGTAGCGTGTAGCGTGTAGAGTGTAGCGTGTAGGGTGTAGAGTATAGCGTGTAGCGTGTAGGGTGTAGGGTGTAGAGTGTAGGGTGTAGAGTGTAACGTGTAGCGTGTAGGGTGTAGCGTGTAGCGTGTAGGGTGCAGGGTGTAGAGTGTAGCGTGTAGGGTGTAGAGTGTAACGTGTAGCGTGTAGGGTGTAGCGTGTAGCGTGTAGGGTGTAGCGTGTAGTGTGTAGCGTGTAGAGTGTAGGGTGTAGAGTGTAGCGTGTAGGTTGTAGCATGTAGCGTGTAGGGTGTAGAGTGTAGAGTGTAGCGTGTAGGGTGAAGCATGTAGGGTGTAGGGTGTCGGGTATAGCGTGTAGGGTGTAGGGTGTAGAGTGTAGTGTGTAGCGTGTATGGTGTAGAGTGTAGCGTGTAGCGTGCAGAGTGTAGCGTGCAGGGTGTAGGGTGTAGCGTGTAGAATGCAGAGTGTAGCGTGTAGGGTGTAGAGTGTAGCGTGTTGCGTGTAGGGTTTAGAGTGTAGCGTGTAGCGTGTAGAGTGTACCGTGTAGCGTGTAGCGTGTAGAGTGCAGCGTGTAGGGTGTAGAGTATAGCGTGTAGCGTGTAGGGTGTAGGGTGTAGAGTGTAGAGTGTAGCGTGTAGCGTGTAGAGTGTAGCGTGTAGCGTGTAGCGTGTAGAGTGTAGGGTGTAGCGTGTAGGGTGTAGAGTGTAGGGTGTAGCGTGTAGGGTGTAGAGTGTAGCGTGTAGCGTGTAGCGTGTAGGGTGTAGGGTGTAGGGTGTAGCGTGTAGGGTGTAGATTGTAGCGTGTAGCGTGTAGGGTGTAAGGTGTAGAGTGCAGAGTGTAGGGTGTAGAGTGTAGCGTGTAGAGTGTAGGGTGTAGAGTGTAGGGTGTAGAGTGTAACGTGTAGTGTGTAGGGTGTAGAGTGTAGCGTGTAGCGTGTAGCGTGTAGGGTGTAGGGTGTAGCGTGTAGGGTGTAGATTGTAGCGTGTAGCGTGTAGGGTGTAAGGTGTAGAGTGCAGAGTGTAGGGTGTAGAGTGTAGCGTGTAGAGTGTAGCGTGTAGGGTGCAGGGTGTAGAGTGTAACGTGTAGCGTGTAGGGTGTAGCGTGTAGCGTGTAGGGTGTAGCGTGTAGCGTGTAGTGTGTAGCGTGTAGGGTGTAGGGTGCAGAGTGTAGCGTGTAGGGTGTAGCATGTAGCGTGTAGGGTGTAGGGTGTATAGTGTAGAGTGTAGCGTGTAGTGTGAAGCATGCAGGGTGTAGGGTGTCGGGTATAGCGTGTAGGGTGTAGGGTGTAGAGTGTAGGGTGTAGCGTGTATGGTGTAGAGTGTAGCGTGTAGAGTGTAGCGAGTAGGGTGTAGGGTGTAGCGTGTAGCGTGCAGAGTGTAGCGTGTAGGGTGTAGAGTGTAGCGTGTTGCGTGTAGGGTGTAGCGTGTAGGGTGTAGAGTATAGTGTGTAGCGTGTAGGGTGTAGGGTGTAGAGTGTAGGGTGTAGCGTGTAGCGTGTATGGTGTAGGGTGCAGATTGTAGCGTGTAGGGTGTAGGGTGTAGCGTGTAGCGTGTAGGGTGCAGGGTGTAGAGTGTAGCGTGTAGCGTGTAGGGTGTAGAGTGTAGAGTGTAGGGTGTAGAGTGTAGCGTGTAGAGTGTAGGGTGTAGAGTGTAGGGTGTAGCGTGTATGGTGTAGGGTGTAGCGTGTAGAATGCAGAGTGTAGCGTGTAGGGTGTAGAGTGTAGCGTGTTGCGTGTAGGGTGTAGAGTGTAGCGTGTAGCGTGTAGAGTGTAGCGTGTAGCGTGTAGAGTGTAGCGTGTAGGGTGTAGAGTATAGCGTGTAGCGTGTAGGGTGTAGGGTGTAGAGTGTAGAGTGTAGCGTGTAGCGTGCAGAGTGTAGCGTGCAGGGTGTAGGGTGTAGCGTGTAGAATGCAGAGTGTAGCCTGTAGGGTGTAGAGTGTAGCGTGTTGCGTGTAGGGTTTAGAGTGTAGCGTGTAGCGTGTAGAGTGTACCGTGTAGCGTGTAGCGTGTAGAGTGCAGCGTGTAGGGTGTAGAGTATAGCGTGTAGCGTGTAGGGTGTAGGGTGTAGAGTGTAGAGTGTAGCGTGTAGCGTGTAGAGTGTAGCGTGTAGCGTGTAGAGTGTAGGGTGTAGCGTGTAGGGTGTAGAGTGTAGGGTGTAGCGTGTAGCGTGTAGAGTGTAGCGTGTAGGGTGTAGGGTGTAGCGTGTAGCGTGCAGAGTGTAGCGTGTAGGGTGTAGAGTGTAGCGTGTTGCGTGTAGGGTGTAGCGTGTAGGGTGTAGAGTATAGTGTGTAGCGTGTAGGGTGTAGGGTGTAGAGTGTAGGGTGTAGCGTGTAGCGTGTAGGGTGTAGGGTGTAGATTGTAGCGTGTAGGGTGTAGGGTGTAGCGTGTAGCGTGTAGGGTGCAGGGTGTAGAGTGTAGCGTGTAGCGTGTAGGGTGTAGGGTGTAGAGTGTAGAGTGTAGGGTGTAGAGTGTAGCGTATAGAGTGTAGCGTGTAGGGTGAAGCATGTAGGGTGTAGGGTGTCGGGTATAGCGTGTAGGGTGTAGGGTGTAGAGTGTAGTGTGTAGCGTGTATGGTGTAGAGTGTAGCATGTAGCGTGCAGAGTGCAGCGTGCAGGGTGTAGGGTGTAGCGTGTAGAATGCAGAGTGTAGCGTGTAGGGTGTAGAGTGTAGCGTGTTGCGTGTAGGGTTTAGAGTGTAGCGTGTAGCGTGTAGAGTGTACCGTGTAGCGTGTAGAGTGCAGCGTGTAGGGTGTAGAGTATAGCGTGTAGCGTGTAGGGTGTAGGGTGTAGAGTGTAGAGTGTAGCGTGTAGCGTGTAGAGTGTAGCGTGTAGCGTGTAGCGTGTAGAGTGTAGGGTGTAGCGTGTAGGGTGTAGAGTGTAGGGTGTAGCGTGTAGGGTGTAGAGTGTAGCGTGTAGCGTGTAGCGTGTAGGGTGTAGGGTGTAGGGTGTAGCGTGTAGGGTGTAGATTGTAGCGTGTAGCGTGTAGGGTGTAAGGTGTAGAGTGCAGAGTGTAGGGTGTAGAGTGTAGCGTGTAGAGTGTAGGGTGTAGAGTGTAGGGTGTAGAGTGTAGCGTGTAGAGTGTAGAGTGTAGCGTGTAGGGTGAAGCATGTAGGGTGTAGGGTGTCGGGTATAGCGTGTAGGGTGTAGGGTGTAGAGTGTAGTGTGTAGCGTGTATGGTGTAGAGTGTAGCGTGTAGCGTGCAGAGTGTAGCGTGCAGGGTGTAGGGTGTAGCGTGTAGAATGCAGAGTGTAGCGTGTAGGGTGTAGAGTGTAGCGTGTTGCGTGTAGGGTTTAGAGTGTAGCGTGTAGAGTGTATCGTGTAGCGTGTAGCGTGTAGAGTGCAGCGTGTAGGGTGTAGAGTATAGCGTGTAGCGTGTAGGGTGTAGGGTGTAGAGTGTAGAGTGTAGCGTGTAGCGTGTACAGTGTAGCGTGTAGCGTGTAGCGTGTAGAGTGTAGGGTGTAGCGTGTAGGGTGTAGAGTGTAGGGTGTAGCGTGTAGGGTGTAGAGTGTAGCGTGTAGCGTGTAGCGTGTAGGGTGTAAGGTGTAGATTGCAGAGTGTAGGGTGTAGAGTGTAGCGTGTAGAGTGTAGGGTGTAGAGTGTAGGGTGTAGAGTGTAACGTGTAGTGTGTAGGGTGTAGAGTGTAGCGTGTAGCGTGTAGCGTGTAGGGTGTAGGGTGTAGGGTGTAGCGTGTAGGGTGTAGATTGTAGCGTGTAGCGTGTAGGGTGTAAGGTGTAGAGTGCAGAGTGTAGGGTGTAGAGTGTAGCGTGTAGAGTGTAGCGTGTAGGGTGCAGGGTGTAGAGTGTAACGTGTAGCGTGTAGGGTGTAGCGTGTAGCGTGTAGAATGTAGCGTGTAGCGTGTAGTGTGTAGCGTGTAGGGTGTAGGGTGCAGAGTGTAGCGTGTAGCATGTAGCGTGTAGGGTGTAGGGTGTATAGTGTAGAGTGTAGCGTGTAGTGTGAAGCATGCAGGGTGTAGGGTGTCGGGTATAGCGTGTAGGGTGTAGGGTGTAGAGTGTAGGGTGTAGCGTGTATGGTGTAGAGTGTAGCGTGTAGAGTGTAGCGTGTAGGGTGTAGGGTGTAGCGTGTAGCGTGCAGAGTGTAGCGTGTAGGGTGTAGAGTGTAGCGTGTTGCGTGTAAGGTGTAGCGTGTAGGGTGTAGAGTATAGTGTGTAGCGTGTAGGGTGTAGGGTGTAGAGTGTAGGGTGTAGCGTGTAGCGTGTAGGGTGTAGGGTGTAGATTGTAGCGTGTAGGGTGTAGGGTGTAGCGTGTAGCGTGTAGGGTGCAGGGTGTAGAGTGTAGCGTGTAGCGTGTAGGGTGTAGGGTGTAGAGTGTAGAGTGTAGGGTGTAGAGTGTAGCGTGTAGAGTGTAGGGTGTAGAGTGTAGGGTGTAGCGTGTATGGTGTAGGTTGTAGCGTGTAGAATGCAGAGTGTAGCGTGTAGGGTGTAGAGTGTAGCGTGTTGCGTGTAGGGTGTAGAGTGTAGCGTGTAGCGTGTAGAGTGTAGCGTGTAGCGTGTAGCGTGTAGAGTGTAGCGTGTAGGGTGTAGAGTATAGCGTGTAGCGTGTAGGGTGTAGGGTGTAGAGTGTAGAGTGTAGCGTGTAGCGTGCAGAGTGTAGCGTGCAGGGTGTAGGGTGTAGCGTGTAGAATGCAGAGTGTAGCCTGTAGGGTGTAGAGTGTAGCGTGTTGCGTGTAGGGTGTAGAGTGTAGCGTGTAGCGTGTAGAGTGCAGCGTGTAGCGTGTAGCGTGTAGAGTGTAGCGTGTAGGGTGTAGAGTATAGCGTGTAGCGTGTAGGGTGTAGGGTGTAGAGTGTAGGGTGTAGAGTGTAACGTGTAGCGTGTAGGGTGTAGCGTGTAGCGTGTAGGGTGCAGGGTGTAGAGTGTAGCGTGTAGGGTGTAGAGTGTAACGTGTAGCGTGTAGGGTGTAGCGTGTAGCGTGTAGGGTGTAGCGTGTAGTGTGTAGCGTGTAGAGTGTAGGGTGTAGAGTGTAGCGTGTAGGTTGTAGCATGTAGCGTGTAGGGTGTAGGGTGTAGAGTGTAGAGTGTAGCGTGTAGGGTGAAGCATGTAGGGTGTAGGGTGTCGGGTATAGCGTGTAGGTTGTAGGGTGTAGAGTGTAGTGTGTAGCGTGTATGGTGTAGAGTGTAGCGTGTAGCGTGCAGAGTGTAGCGTGCAGGGTGTAGGGTGTAGCGTGTAGAATGCAGAGTGTAGCGTGTAGGGTGTAGAGTGTAGCGTGTTGCGTGTAGGGTTTAGAGTGTAGCGTGTAGCGTGTAGAGTGTACCGTGTAGCGTGTAGCGTGTAGAGTGCAGCGTGTAGGGTGTAGAGTATAGCGTGTAGCGTGTAGGGTGTAGGGTGTAGAGTGTAGAGTGTAGCGTGTAGCGTGTAGAGTGTAGCGTGTAGCGTGTAGCGTGTAGAGTGTAGGGTGTAGCGTGTAGGGTGTAGAGTGTAGGGTGTAGCGTGTAGGGTGTAGAGTGTAGCGTGTAGCGTGTAGCGTGTAGGGTGTAGGGTGTAGGGTGTAGCGTGTAGGGTGTAGATTGTAGCGTGTAGCGTGTAGGGTGTAAGGTGTAGAGTGCAGAGTGTAGGGTGTAGAGTGTAGCGTGTAGAGTGTAGGGTGTAGAGTGTAGGGTGTAGAGTGTAACGTGTAGTGTGTAGGGTGTAGAGTGTAGCGTGTAGCGTGTATGGTGTAGGGTGTAGCGTGTAGGGTGTAGATTGTAGCGTGTAGCGTGTAGGGTGTAAGGTGTAGAGTGCAGAGTGTAGGGTTTAGAGTGTAGCGTGTAGAGTGTAGCGTGTAGGGTGCAGGGTGTAGAGTGTAACGTGTAGCGTGTAGGGTGTAGCGTGTAGCGTGTAGGGTGTAGCGTGTAGCGTGTAGTGTGTAGCGTGTAGGGTGTAGGGTGCAGAGTGTAGCGTGTAGGGTGTAGCATGTAGCGTGTAGGGTGTAGGGTGTATAGTGTAGAGTGTAGCGTGTAGTGTGAAGCATGCAGGGTGTAGGGTGTCGGGTATAGCGTGTAGGGTGTAGGGTGTAGAGTGTAGGGTGTAGCGTGTATGGTGTAGAGTGTAGCGTGTAGAGTGTAGCGAGTAGGGTGTAGGGTGTAGAGTGTAGCGTGCAGAGTGTAGCGTGTAGGGTGTAGAGTGTAGCGTGTTGCGTGTAGGGTGTAGCGTGTAGGGTGTAGAGTATAGTGTGTAGCGTGTAGGGTGTAGGGTGTAGAGTGTAGGGTGTAGCGTGTAGCGTGTATGGTGTAGGGTGTAGATTGTAGCGTGTAGGGTGTAGGGTGTAGCGTGTAGCGTGTAGGGTGCAGGGTGTAGAGTGTAGCGTGTAGCGTGTAGGGTGTAGAGTGTAGAGTGTAGGGTGTAGAGTGTAGCGTGTAGAGTGTAGGGTGTAGAGTGTAGGGTGTAGCGTGTATGGTGTAGGGTGTAGCGTGTAGCGTGTAGAGTGTAGCGTGTAGCGTGTAGAGTGTAGCGTGTAGGGTGTAGAGTATAGCGTGTAGCGTGTAGGGTGTAGGGTGTAGAGTGTAGAGTGTAGCGTGTAGCGTGCAGAGTGTAGCGTGCAGGGTGTAGGGTGTAGCGTGTAGAATGCAGAGTGTAGCCTGTAGGGTGTAGAGTGTAGCGTGTTGCGTGTAGGGTTTAGAGTGTAGCGTGTAGCGTGTAGAGTGTACCGTGTAGCGTGTAGCGTGTAGAGTGCAGCGTGTAGGGTGTAGAGTATAGCGTGTAGCGTGTAGGGTGTAGGGTGTAGAGTGTAGAGTGTAGCGTGTAGGGTGTAGGGTGTAGCGTGTAGCGTGCAGAGTGTAGCGTGTAGGGTGTAGAGTGTAGCGTGTTGCGTGTAGGGTGTAGCGTGTAGGGTGTAGAGTATAGTGTGTAGCGTGTAGGGTGTAGGGTGTAGAGTGTAGGGTGTAGCGTGTAGCGTGTAGGGTGTAGGGTGTAGATTGTAGCGTGTAGGGTGTAGGGTGTAGCGTGTAGCGTGTAGGGTGCAGGGTGTAGAGTGTAGCGTGTAGCGTGTAGGGTGTAGGGTGTAGAGTGTAGAGTGTAGGGTGTAGAGTGTAGCGTGTAGAGTGTAGAGTGTAGCGTGTAGGGTGAAGCATGTAGGGTGTAGGGTGTCGGGTATAGCGTGTAGGGTGTAGGGTGTAGAGTGTAGTGTGTAGCGTGTATGGTGTAGAGTGTAGCATGTAGCGTGCAGAGTGTAGCGTGCAGGGTGTAGGGTGTAGCGTGTAGAATGCAGAGTGTAGCGTGTAGGGTGTAGAGTGTAGCGTGTTGCGTGTAGGGTTTAGAGTGTAGCGTGTAGCGTGTAGAGTGTACCGTGTAGCGTGTAGCGTGTAGAGTGCAGCGTGTAGGGTGTAGAGTATAGCGTGTAGCGTGTAGGGTGTAGGGTGTAGAGTGTAGAGTGTAGCGTGTAGCGTGTAGAGTGTAGCGTGTAGCGTGTAGCGTGTAGAGTGTAGGGTGTAGCGTGTAGGGTGTAGAGTGTAGGGTGTAGCGTGTAGGGTGTAGAGTGTAGGGTGTAGCGTGTAGGGTGTAGATTGTAGCGTGTAGCGTGTAGGGTGTAAGGTGTAGAGTGCAGAGTGTAGGGTGTAGAGTGTAGCGTGTAGAGTGTAGGGTGTAGAGTGTAGGGTGTAGAGTGTAGCGTGTAGAGTGTAGAGTGTAGCGTGTAGGGTGAAGCATGTAGGGTGTAGGGTGTCGGGTATAGCGTGTAGGGTGTAGGGTGTAGAGTGTAGTGTGTAGCGTGTATGGTGTAGAGTGTAGCGTGTAGCGTGCAGAGTGTAGCGTGCAGGGTGTAGGGTGTAGCGTGTAGAATGCAGAGTGTAGCGTGTAGGGTGTAGAGTGTAGCGTGTTGCGTGTAGGGTTTGGAGTGTAGCGTGTAGAGTGTATCGTGTAGCGTGTAGCGTGTAGAGTGCAGCGTGTAGGGTGTAGAGTATAGCGTGTAGCGTGTAGGGTGTAGGGTGTAGAGTGTAGAGTGTAGCGTGTAGCGTGTAGAGTGTAGCGTGTAGCGTGTAGCGTGTAAAGTGTAGGGTGTAGCGTGTAGGGTGTAGAGTGTAGGGTGTAGCGTGTAGGGTGTAGAGTGTAGCGTGTAGCGTGTAGCGTGTAGGGTGTAAGGTGTAGATTGCAGAGTGTAGGGTGTAGAGTGTAGCGTGTAGAGTGTAGGGTGTAGAGTGTAGGGTGTAGAGTGTAACGTGTAGTGTGTAGGGTGTAGAGTGTAGCGTGTAGCGTGTAGCGTGTAGGGTGTAGGGTGTAGGGTGTAGCGTGTAGGGTGTAGATTGTAGCGTGTAGCGTGTAGGGTGTAAGGTGTAGAGTGCAGAGTGTAGGGTGTAGAGTGTAGCGTGTAGAGTGTAGCGTGTAGGGTGCAGGGTGTAGAGTGTAACGTGTAGCGTGTAGGGTGTAGCGTGTAGCGTGTATTGTGTAGCGTGTAGCGTGTAGTGTGTAGCGTGTAGGGTGTAGGGTGCAGAGTGTAGCATGTAGGGTGTAGCATGTAGCGTGTAGGGTGTAGGGTGTATAGTGTAGAGTGTAGCGTGTAGTGTGAAGCATGCAGGGTGTAGGGTGTCGGGTATAGCGTGTAGGGTGTAGGGTGTAGAGTGTAGGGTGTAGCGTGTATGGTGTAGAGTGTAGCGTGTAGAGTGTAGCGTGTAGGGTGTAGGGTGTAGCGTGTAGCGTGCAGAGTGTAGCGTGTAGGGTGTAGAGTGTAGCGTGTTGCGTGTAGGGTGTAGCGTGTAGGGTGTAGAGTATAGTGTGTAGCGTGTAGGGTGTAGGGTGTAGAGTGTAGGGTGTAGCGTGTAGCGTGTAGGGTGTAGGGTGTAGATTGTAGCGTGTAGGGTGTAGGGTGTAGGGTGTAGGGTGTAGCGTGTAGGGTGTAGATTGTAGCGTGTAGCGTGTAGGGTGTAAGGTGTAGAGTGCAGAGTGTAGGGTGTAGAGTGTAGCGTGTAGAGTGTAGGGTGTAGAGTGTAGGGTGTAGAGTGTAGCGTGTAGAGTGTAGAGTGTAGCGTGTAGGGTGAAGCATGTAGGGTGTAGGGTGTCGGGTATAGCGTGTAGGGTGTAGGGTGTAGAGTGTAGTGTGTAGCGTGTATGGTGTAGAGTGTAGCGTGTAGCGTGCAGAGTGTAGCGTGCAGGGTGTAGGGTGTAGCGTGTAGAATGCAGAGTGTAGCGTGTAGGGTGTAGAGTGTAGCGTGTTGCGTGTAGGGTTTAGAGTGTAGCGTGTAGAGTGTATCGTGTAGCGTGTAGCGTGTAGAGTGCAGCGTGTAGGGTGTAGAGTATAGCGTGTAGCGTGTAGGGTGTAGGGTGTAGAGTGTAGAGTGTAGCGTGTAGCGTGTAGAGTGTAGCGTGTAGCGTGTAGCGTGTAAAGTGTAGGGTGTAGCGTGTAGGGTGTAGAGTGTAGGGTGTAGCGTGTAGGGTGTAGAGTGTAGCGTGTAGCGTGTAGCGTGTAGGGTGTAAGGTGTAGATTGCAGAGTGTAGGGTGTAGAGTGTAGCGTGTAGAGTGTAGGGTGTAGAGTGTAGGGTGTAGAGTGTAACGTGTAGTGTGTAGGGTGTAGAGTGTAGCGTGTAGCGTGTAGCGTGTAGCGTGTAGGGTGTAGGGTGTAGGGTGTAGCGTGTAGGGTGTAGATTGTAGCGTGTAGCGTGTAGGGTGTAAGGTGTAGAGTGCAGAGTGTAGGGTGTAGACTGTAGCGTGTAGAGTGTAGCGTGTAGGGTTCAGGGTGTAGAGTGTAACGTGTAGCGTATAGGGTGTAGCGTGTAGCGTGTAGGGTGTAGCGTGTAGCGTGTAGTGTGTAGCGTGTAGGGTGTAGGGTGCAGAGTGTAGCGTGTAGGGTGTAGCATGTAGCGTGTAGGGTGTAGGGTGTATAGTGTAGAGTGTAGCGTGTAGTGTGAAGCATGCAGGGTGTAGGGTGTCGGGTATAGCGTGTAGGGTGTAGGGTGTAGAGTGTAGGGTGTAGCGTGTATGGTGTAGAGTGTAGCGTGTAGAGTGTAGCGTGTAGGGTGTAGGGTGTAGCGTGTAGCGTGCAGAGTGTAGCGTGTAGGGTGTAGAGTGTAGCGTGTTGCGTGTAGGGTGTAGCGTGTAGGGTGTAGAGTATAGTGTGTAGCGTGTAGGGTGTAGGGTGTAGAGTGTAGGGTGTAGCGTGTAGCGTGTAGGGTGTAGGGTGTAGATTGTAGCGTGTAGGGTGTAGGGTGTAGCGTGTAGCGTGTAGGGTGCAGGGTGTAGAGTGTAGCGTGTAGCGTGTAGGGTGTAGGGTGTAGAGTGTAGAGTGTAGGGTGTAGAGTGTAGCGTGTAGAGTGTAGGGTGTAGAGTGTAGGGTGTAGCGTGTATGGTGTAGGGTGTAGCGTGTAGAATGCAGAGTGTAGCGTGTAGGGTGTAGAGTGTAGCGTGTTGCGTGTAGGGTGTAGAGTGTAGCGTGTAGCGTGTAGAGTGTAGCGTGTAGCGTGTAGCGTGTAGAGTGTAGCGTGTAGCGTGTAGCGTGTAGAGTGTAGCGTGTAGGGTGTAGAGTATAGCGTGTAGCGTGTAGGGTGTAGGGTGTAGAGTGTAGAGTGTAGCGTGTAGCGTGTAGAGTGTAGCGTGTAGCGTGTAGAGTGTAGGGTGTAGCGTGTAGGGTGTAGAGTGTAGGGTGTAGCGTGTAGGGTGTAGAGTGTAGCGTGTAGCGTGTAGCGTGTAGGGTGTAGGGTGTAGGGTGTAGCGTGTAGGGTGTAGAGTGTAGCGTGTAGCGTGTAGGGTGTAGGCTGTAGGGTGTAGCGTGTAGTGTGTAGAGTGTAGCGTGTAGCGTGTAGGGTGTAGCGTGTAGCATGTATCGTGTAGCATGTAGAGTGTAGGGTGTAGGGTGTAGGGTGTAGCATGTAGAGTGTAGGGTGTAGGGTGTAGCGTGTAGAGTGTAGGGTATAGAGTGTAGCGTGTAGAGAGTAGGGTGTAGAGTGTAGAGTGTAGCGTGTAGGGTGTAGAGTGTAGCGTGTAGAGAGTATTGTGTAGAATGTAGAGTGTAGCATGTAGCGTGTAGAGTGTAGGGTGTAGAGTGTAGCGTGTAGGGTGTAGAGTGTAGCGTGAAGAGTGTAGCGTGTAGGGTGTAGCGTGTCGGGTGTAGGGTGTAGGGTGTAGCGTGTAGTTTGTAGGGTGTAGGGTGTAGAGTGTAGCGTGTTGCGTGTAGGGTGTAGCGTGTAGGGTGTAGAGTATAGTGTGTAGCGTGTAGGGTGTAGGGTGTAGAGTGTAGGGTGTAGCGTGTAGCGTGTAGGGTGTAGGGTGTAGATTGTAGCGTGTAGGGTGTAGGGTGTAGGGTGTAGGGTGTAGCGTGTAGGGTGTAGATTGTAGCGTGTAGCGTGTAGGGTGTAAGGTGTAGAGTGCAGAGTGTAGGGTGTAGCGTGTAGAGTGTAGGGTGTAGAGTGTAGGGTGTAGAGTGTAGCGTGTAGAGTGTAGAGTGTAGCGTGTAGGGTGAAGCATGTAGGGTGTAGGGTGTCGGGTATAGCGTGTAGGGTGTAGGGTGTAGAGTGTAGTGTGTAGCGTGTATGGTGTAGAGTGTAGCGTGCAGAGTGTAGCGTGCAGGGTGTAGGGTGTAGCGTGTAGAATGCAGAGTGTAGCGTGTAGGGTGTAGAGTGTAGCGTGTTGCGTGTAGGGTTTAGAGTGTAGCGTGTAGAGTGTATCGTGTAGCGTGTAGCGTGTAGAGTGCAGCGTGTAGGGTGTAGAGTATAGCGTGTAGCGTGTAGGGTGTAGGGTGTAGAGTGTAGAGTGTAGGGTGTAGCGTGTAGAGTGTAGCGTGTAGCGTGTAGCGTGTAAAGTGTAGGGTGTAGCGTGTAGGGTGTAGAGTGTAGGGTGTAGCGTGTAGGGTGTAGAGTGTAGCGTGTAGCGTGTAGCGTGTAGGGTGTAAGGTGTAGATTGCAGAGTGTAGGGTGTAGAGTGTAGCGTGTAGAGTGTAGGGTGTAGAGTGTAGGGTGTAGAGTGTAACGTGTAGTGTGTAGGGTGTAGAGTGTAGCGTGTAGCATGTAGCGTGTAGCGTGTAGGGTGTAGGGTGTAGGGTGTAGCGTGTAGGGTGTAGATTGTAGCGTGTAGCGTGTAGGGTGTAAGGTGTAGAGTGCAGAGTGTAGGGTGTAGACTGTAGCGTGTAGAGTGTAGCGTGTAGGGTTCAGGGTGTAGAGTGTAACGTGTAGCGTATAGGGTGTAGCGTGTAGCGTGTAGGGTGTAGCGTGTAGCGTGTAGTGTGTAGCGTGTAGGGTGTAGGGTGCAGAGTGTAGCGTGTAGGGTGTAGCATGTAGCGTGTAGGGTGTAGGGTGTATAGTGTAGAGTGTAGCGTGTAGTGTGAAGCATGCAGGGTGTAGGGTGTCGGGTATAGCGTGTAGGGTGTAGGGTGTAGAGTGTAGGGTGTAGCGTGTATGGTGTAGAGTGTAGCGTGTAGAGTGTAGCGTGTAGGGTGTAGGGTGTAGCGTGTAGCGTGCAGAGTGTAGCGTGTAGGGTGTAGAGTGTAGCGTGTTGCGTGTAGGGTGTAGCGTGTAGGGTGTAGAGTATAGTGTGTAGCGTGTAGGGTGTAGGGTGTAGAGTGTAGGGTGTAGCGTGTAGCGTGTAGGGTGTAGGGTGTAGATTGTAGCGTGTAGGGTGTAGGGTGTAGCGTGTAGCGTGTAGGGTGCAGGGTGTAGAGTGTAGCGTGTAGCGTGTAGGGTGTAGGGTGTAGAGTGTAGAGTGTAGGGTGTAGAGTGTAGCGTGTAGAGTGTAGGGTGTAGAGTGTAGGGTGTAGCGTGTATGGTGTAGGGTGTAGCGTGTAGAATGCAGAGTGTAGCGTGTAGGGTGTAGAGTGTAGCGTGTTGCGTGTAGGGTGTAGAGTGTAGCGTGTAGCGTGTAGAGTGTAGCGTGTAGCGTGTAGCGTGTAGAGTGTAGCGTGTAGCGTGTAGCGTGTAGAGTGTAGCGTGTAGGGTGTAGAGTATAGCGTGTAGCGTGTAGGGTGTAGGGTGTAGAGTGTAGAGTGTAGCGTGTAGCGTGTAGAGTGTAGCGTGTAGCGTGTAGAGTGTAGGGTGTAGCGTGTAGGGTGTAGAGTGTAGGGTGTAGCGTGTAGGGTGTAGAGTGTAGCGTGTAGCGTGTAGCGTGTAGGGTGTAGGGTGTAGGGTGTAGCGTGTAGGGTGTAGAGTGTAGCGTGTAGCGTGTAGGGTGTAGGCTGTAGGGTGTAGCGTGTAGTGTGTAGAGTGTAGCGTGTAGCGTGTAGGGTGTAGCGTGTAGCATGTATCGTGTAGCATGTAGAGTGTAGGGTGTAGGGTGTAGGGTGTAGCATGTAGAGTGTAGGGTGTAGGGTGTAGCGTGTAGAGTGTAGGGTATAGAGTGTAGCGTGTAGAGAGTAGGGTGTAGAGTGTAGAGTGTAGCGTGTAGGGTGTAGAGTGTAGCGTGTAGAGAGTATTGTGTAGAATGTAGAGTGTAGCATGTAGCGTGTAGAGTGTAGGGTGTAGAGTGTAGCGTGTAGGGTGTAGAGTGTAGCGTGAAGAGTGTAGCGTGTAGGGTGTAGCGTGTCGGGTGTAGGGTGTAGGGTGTAGCGTGTAGTTTGTAGGGTGTAGGGTGTAGGGTGTTGCGTGTAGGGTGTAGAGTGTAGCGTGTAGAGTGTAGCGAGTAGGGTGTAGGGTGTAGAGTGTAGCGTGCAGAGTGTAGCGTGTAGGGTGTAGAGTGTAGCGTGTTGCGTGTAGGGTGTAGCGTGTAGGGTGTAGAGTATAGTGTGTAGCGTGTAGGGTGTAGGGTGTAGAGTGTAGGGTGTAGCGTGTAGCGTGTATGGTGTAGGGTGTAGATTGTAGCGTGTAGGGTGTAGGGTGTAGCGTGTAGCGTGTAGGGTGCAGGGTGTAGAGTGTAGCGTGTAGCGTGTAGGGTGTAGAGTGTAGAGTGTAGGGTGTAGAGTGTAGCGTGTAGAGTGTAGGGTGTAGAGTGTAGGGTGTAGCGTGTATGGTGTAGGGTGTAGCGTGTAGAATGCAGAGTGTAGCGTGTAGGGTGTAGAGTGTAGCGTGTTGCGTGTAGGGTGTAGAGTGTAGCGTGTAGCGTGTAGAGTGTAGCGTGTAGCGTGTAGAGTGTAGCGTGTAGGGTGTAGAGTATAGCGTGTAGCGTGTAGGGTGTAGGGTGTAGAGTGTAGAGTGTAGCGTGTAGCGTGCAGAGTGTAGCGTGCAGGGTGTAGGGTGTAGCGTGTAGAATGCAGAGTGTAGCCTGTAGGGTGTAGAGTGTAGCGTGTTGCGTGTAGGGTTTAGAGTGTAGCGTATAGCGTGTAGAGTGTACCGTGTAGCGTGTAGCGTGTAGAGTGCAGCGTGTAGGATGTAGAGTATAGCGTGTAGCGTGTAGGGTGTAGGGTGTAGAGTGTAGAGTGTAGCGTGTAGGGTGTAGGGTGTAGCGTGTAGCGTGCAGAGTGTAGCGTGTAGGGTGTAGAGTGTAGCGTGTTGCGTGTAGGGTGTAGCGTGTAGGGTGTAGAGTATAGTGTGTAGCGTGTAGGGTGTAGGGTGTAGAGTGTAGGGTGTAGCGTGTAGCGTGTAGGGTGTAGGGTGTAGATTTTAGCGTGTAGGGTGTAGGGTGTAGCGTGTAGCGTGTAGGGTGCAGGGTGTAGAGTGTAGCGTGTAGCGTGTAGGGTGTAGGGTGTAGAGTGTAGAGTGTAGGGTGTAGAGTGTAGCGTGTAGAGTGTAGAGTGTAGCGTGTAGGGTGAAGCATGTAGGGTGTAGGGTGTCGGGTATAGCGTGTAGGGTGTAGGGTGTAGAGTGTAGTGTGTAGCGTGTATGGTGTAGAGTGTAGCATGTAGCGTGCAGAGTGTAGCGTGCAGGGTGTAGGGTGTAGCGTGTAGAATGCAGAGTGTAGCGTGTAGGGTGTAGAGTGTAGCGTGTTGCGTGTAGGGTTTAGAGTGTAGCGTGTAGCGTGTAGAGTGTACCGTGTAGCGTGTAGCGTGTAGAGTGCAGCGTGTAGGGTGTAGAGTATAGCGTGTAGCGTGTAGGGTGTAGGGTGTAGAGTGTAGGGTGTAGAGTGTAGCGTGTAGAGTGTAGGGTGTAGAGTGTAGGGTGTAGCGTGTATGGTGTAGCGTGTAGCGTGTAGCGTGTAGAGTGTAGGGTGTAGCGTGTAGGGTGTAGAGTGTAGGGTGTAGCGTGTAGGGTGTAGAGTGTAGGGTGTAGCGTGTAGGGTGTAGATTGTAGCGTGTAGCGTGTAGGGTGTAAGGTGTAGAGTGCAGAGTGTAGGGTGTAGAGTGTAGCGTGTAGAGTGTAGGGTGTAGAGTGTAGGGTGTAGAGTGTAGCGTGTAGAGTGTAGAGTGTAGCGTGTAGGGTGAAGCATGTAGGGTGTAGGGTGTCGGGTATAGCGTGTAGGGTGTAGGGTGTAGAGTGTAGTGTGTAGCGTGTATGGTGTAGAGTGTAGCGTGTAGCGTGCAGAGTGTAGCGTGCAGGGTGTAGGGTGTAGCGTGTAGAATGCAGAGTGTAGCGTGTAGGGTGTAGAGTGTAGCGTGTTGCGTGTAGGGTTTGGAGTGTAGCGTGTAGAGTGTATCGTGTAGCGTGTAGCGTGTAGAGTGCAGCGTGTAGGGTGTAGAGTATAGCGTGTAGCGTGTAGGGTGTAGGGTGTAGAGTGTAGAGTGTAGCGTGTAGCCTGTAGAGTGTAGCGTGTAGCGTGTAGCGTGTAAAGTGTAGGGTGTAGCGTGTAGGGTGTAGAGTGTAGGGTGTAGCGTGTAGGGTGTAGAGTGTAGCGTGTAGCGTGTAGCGTGTAGGGTGTAAGGTGTAGATTGCAGAGTGTAGGGTGTAGAGTGTAGCGTGTAGAGTGTAGGGTGTAGAGTGTAGGGTGTAGAGTTTAACGTGTAGTGTGTAGGGTGTAGAGTGTAGCGTGTAGCGTGTAGCGTGTAGGGTGTAGGGTGTAGGGTGTAGCGTGTAGGG
Organism: Ranitomeya variabilis; assembly: GCF_051348905.1. Taxonomy (NCBI): domain Eukaryota; kingdom Metazoa; phylum Chordata; class Amphibia; order Anura; family Dendrobatidae; genus Ranitomeya; species Ranitomeya variabilis. Next base: position 219,813 of record NW_027507947.1, on the reverse strand, counting down.
TGTAGATTGTAGCGTGTAGCGTGTAGGGTGTAAGGTGTAGAGTGCAGAGTGTAGGGTGTAGAGTGTAGAGTGTAGCGTGTAGCGTGTAGGGTGTAGGCTGTAGGGTGTAGCGTGTAGTGTGTAGAGTGTAGCGTGTAGCGTGTAGGGTGTAGCGTGTAGCATGTATCGTGTAGCATGTAGAGTGTAGGGTGTAGGGTGTAGGGTGTAGCATGTAGAGTGTAGGGTGTAGGGTGTAGCGTGTAGAGTGTAGGGTATAGAGTGTAGCGTGTAGAGAGTAGGGTGTAGAGTGTAGAGTGTAGCGTGTAGGGTGTAGAGTGTAGCGTGTAGAGAGTATTGTGTAGAATGTAGAGTGTAGCATGTAGCGTGTAGAGTGTAGGGTGTAGAGTGTAGCGTGTAGGGTGTAGAGTGTAGCGTGAAGAGTGTAGCGTGTAGGGTGTAGCGTGTCGGGTGTAGGGTGTAGGGTGTAGCGTGTAGTTTGTAGGGTGTAGGGTGTAGGGTGTTGCGTGTAGGGTGTAGAGTGTAGCGTGTAGAGTGTAGCGAGTAGGGAGTAGGGTGTAGAGTGTAGCGTGCAGAGTGTAGCGTGTAGGGTGTAGAGTGTAGCGTGTTGCGTGTAGGGTGTAGCGTGTAGGGTGTAGAGTATAGTGTGTAGCGTGTAGGGTGTAGGGTGTAGAGTGTAGGGTGTAGCGTGTAGCGTGTATGGTGTAGGGTGTAGATTGTAGCGTGTAGGGTGTAGGGTGTAGCGTGTAGCGTGTAGGGTGCAGGGTGTAGAGTGTAGCGTGTAGCGTGTAGGGTGTAGAGTGTAGAGTGTAGGGTGTAGAGTGTAGCGTGTAGAGTGTAGGGTGTAGAGTGTAGGGTGTAGCGTGTATGGTGTAGGGTGTAGCGTGTAGAATGCAGAGTGTAGCGTGTAGGGTGTAGAGTGTAGCGTGTTGCGTGTAGGGTGTAGAGTGTAGCGTGTAGAGTGTAGCGTGTAGCGTGTAGAGTGTAGCGTGTAGGGTGTAGAGTATAGCGTGTAGCGTGTAGGGTGTAGGGTGTAGAGTGTAGAGTGTAGCGTGTAGCGTGCAGAGTGTAGCGTGCAGGGTGTAGGGTGTAGCGTGTAGAATGCAGAGTGTAGCCTGTAGGGTGTAGAGTGTAGCGTGTTGCGTGTAGGGTTTAGAGTGTAGCGTGTAGCGTGTAGAGTGTACCGTGTAGCGTGTAGCGTGTAGAGTGCAGCGTATAGGGTGTAGAGTATAGCGTGTAGCGTGTAGGGTGTAGGGTGTAGAGTGTAGAGTGTAGCGTGTAGGGTGTAGGGTGTAGCGTGTAGCGTGCAGAGTGTATCGTGTAGGGTGTAGAGTGTAGCGTGTTGCGTGTAGGGTGTAGCGTGTAGGGTGTAGAGTATAGTGTGTAGCGTGTAGGGTGTAGGGTGTAGAGTGTAGGGTGTAGCGTGTAGCGTGTAGGGTGTAGGGTGTAGATTGTAGCGTGTAGGGTGTAGGGTGTAGCGTGTAGCGTGTAGGGTGCAGGGTGTAGAGTGTAGCGTGTAGCGTGTAGGGTGTAGGGTGTAGAGTGTAGAGTGTAGGGTGTAGAGTGTAGCGTGTAGAGTGTAGAGTGTAGCGTGTAGGGTGAAGCATGTAGGGTGTAGGGTGTCGGGTATAGCGTGTAGGGTGTAGGGTGTAGAGTGTAGTGTGTAGCGTGTATGGTGTAGAGTGTAGCATGTAGCGTGCAGAGTGTAGCGTGCAGGGTGTAGGGTGTAGCGTGTAGAATGCAGAGTGTAGCGTGTAGGGTGTAGAGTGTAGCGTGTTGCGTGTAGGGTTTAGAGTGTAGCGTGTAGCGTGTAGAGTGTACCGTGTAGCGTGTAGCGTGTAGAGTGCAGCGTGTAGGGTGTAGAGTATAGCGTGTAGCGTGTAGGGTGTAGGGTGTAGAGTGTAGAGTGTAGCGTGTAGCGTGTAGAGTGTAGCGTGTAGCGTGTAGAGTGTAGGGTGTAGCGTGTAGGGTGTAGAGTGTAGGGTGTAGCGTGTAGGGTGTAGAGTGTAGGGTGTAGCGTGTAGGGTGTAGATTGTAGCGTGTAGCGTGTAGGGTGTAAGGTGTAGAGTGCAGAGTGTAGGGTGTAGAGTGTAGCGTGTAGAGTGTAGGGTGTAGAGTGTAGGGTGTAGAGTGTAGCGTGTAGAGTGTAGAGTGTAGCGTGTAGGGTGAAGCATGTAGGGTGTAGGGTGTCGGGTATAGCGTGTAGGGTGTAGGGTGTAGAGTGTAGTGTGTAGCGTGTATGGTGTAGAGTGTAGCGTGTAGCGTGCAGAGTGTAGCGTGCAGGGTGTAGGGTGTAGCGTGTAGAATGCAGAGTGTAGCGTGTAGGGTGTAGAGTGTAGCGTGTTGCGTGTAGGGTTTGGAGTGTAGCGTGTAGAGTGTATCGTGTAGCGTGTAGCGTGTAGAGTGCAGCGTGTAGGGTGTAGAGTATAGCGTGTAGCGTGTAGGGTGTAGGGTGTAGAGTGTAGAGTGTAGCGTGTAGCGTGTAGAGTGTAGCGTGTAGCGTGTAGCGTGTAAAGTGTAGGGTGTAGCGTGTAGGGTGTAGAGTGTAGGGTGTAGCGTGTAGGGTGTAGAGTGTAGCGTGTAGCGTGTAGCATGTAGGGTGTAAGGTGTAGATTGCAGAGTGTAGGGTGTAGAGTGTAGCGTGTAGAGTGTAGGGTGTAGAGTGTAGGGTGTAGAGTGTAACGTGTAGTGTGTAGGGTGTAGAGTGTAGCGTGTAGCGTGTAGGGTGTAGGGTGTAGGGTGTAGCGTGTAGGGTGTAGATTGTAGCGTGTAGCGTGTAGGGTGTAAGGTGTAGAGTGCAGAGTGTAGGGTGTAGAGTGTAGCGTGTAGAGTGTAGCGTGTAGCGTGCAGAGTATAGCGTGTAGGGTGTAGCGTGTAGCGTGCAGAGTGTAGCGTGTAGGGTATAGAGTGTAGCGTGTTGCGTGTAGGGTGTAGAGTGTAGCGTGTAGCGTGTAGAGTGTAGAGTGTAGCGTGTAGCGTGTAGAGTGTAGGGTGTAGAGTATAGCGTGTAGCGTGTAGGGTGTAGGGTGTAGAGTGTAGAGTGTAGCATGTAGCGTGTAGCGTGTAGAGTGTAGCGTGTAGCGTGTAGAGTGTAGGGTGTAGCGTGTAGCGTGTAGCGTGTAGAGTGTAGGGTGTAGAGTGTAGCGTGTAGTGTGTAGAGTGTAGCGTGTTGCATGTAGGGTGTACAGTGTAGCGTGTAGCGTGTAGAGTGTAGGGTGTAGAGTGTAGCGTGTAGCGTGTAGAGTGTAGGGTGTAGAGTGTAGCGTGTTGCGTGTGGAGTGTAGCGTGTAGCGTGTAGGTTGTAGAGTGTAGCTTGTAGCGTGTAGGGTGTAGGGTGTAGCGTGTAGCGTGTAGAGTGTAGAGTGTAGCGTGTAGCATGTAGAGTTTAGAGTGTAGCGTGTAGGGTGTAGAGTGTAGCGCATAGCGTGTAGGGTGTAGGGTGTAGAGTGTAGCGTGTAGCGTGTAGTGTACGGTGTAGAGTGTAGGGTGTAGCGTGTAGGGTGTAGAGTGTAGCGTGTAGGGTGTAGGGTGTAGATTGTAGCGTGTAGGGTGCAGGGTGTAGAGTGTAGCGTGTAGGGTGTAGAGTGTAACGTGTAGCGTGTAGGGTGTAGCGTGTAGCGTGTAGGGTGTAGGGTGTAGAGTGTAACGTGTAGCGTGTAGGGTGTAGCGTGTAGCGTGTAGGGTGTAGCGCGTAGCGTGTAGTGTGTAGCGTGTAGATTGTAGGGTGTAGAGTGTAGCGTGTAGGGTGTAGCATGTAGCGTGTAGGGTGTAGGGTGTAGAGTGTAGAGTGTAGCGTTTAGGGTGAAGCATGTAGGGTGTAGGGTGTCGGGTATAGCGTGTAGGGTGTAGGGTGTAGAGTGTAGGGTGTAGCGTGTATGGTGTAGAGTGTAGCGTGTAGCGTGCAGAGTATAGCGTGTACGGTGTAGCGTGTAGCGTGCAGAGTGTAGCGTGTAGGGTATAGAGTGTAGCGTGTTGCGTGTAGGGTGTAGAGTGTAGCGTGTAGCGTGTAGAGTGTAGAGTGTAGCGTGTAGCGTGTAGAGTGTAGGGTGTAGAGTATAGCGTGTAGCGTGTAGGGTGTAGGGTGTAGAGTGTAGAGTGTAGCATGTAGCGTGTAGCGTGTAGAGTGTAGCGTGTAGCGTGTAGAGTGTAGGGTGTAGCGTGTAGCGTGTAGCGTGTAGAGTGTAGGGTGTAGAGTGTAGCGTGTAGCGTGTAGAGTGTAGAGTGTAGCGTGTAGGGTGTAGAGTGTAGCGTGTAGCGTTTAGGGTGTAGGGTGTAGAGTGTAGCGTGTAGCGTGTAGAGTGTACGGTGTAGAGTGTAGGGTGTAGCGTGTAGGGTGTAGAGTGTAGCGTGTAGCGTGTAGCGTGTAGGGTTAAGCTACACACTACACACTAAACACAAAAAGAAAAGGATATGCAAACCAATGGGATCCACGTTAAATAGTCAATTTTATTGTACAAAAATAGTAATCCACAAACAGAACCAGGCAAAACATACATTTAAAAACATTTAAAACACTAGTATGGCTGAATAGGCCATAAGTAATTTTACCCGAGGGAATGAAGGAAGCTAATACTTTACAGCATATGTGAGACAGGAGAAATAACCAGAGAGAAAAAATTGCTAGGTATGCGGGTACACCAATCTTAGTCAAATCTACATATAAGAAGCCTATTGTTTACTGCCAACTGTGACCCCCTGAGTACTATGACAGGAAACATATACTCCAGCCTAGTATCTGGAAGAAATACATCATGGATCCTATTTTGTTCAACACAGCATGCGTGCGCACAGTTGGTAAGCAAATGAAAGCAGACCCCTATAGAAAGGTAATCAGGGAAATAGGTATGCTGCAGTACTACAAAATCCTAGTTATTTGGATAAATGTATGCATACAGACGCCTTGTGGAAATACAAAGAATCAGGATCCATTGTCCTAAGGCTTGGAAAAATGCCAGGCCATGCATGAAGTAAATAGGTGTAATTCCATAGCAGTTGTAAAGATAAGTTACCCAAGTCCTGTCCCTCGGGAAAAAAACAAAGGAAGCCCTGAACCCCACGCGTATCGACGCTACTCAAGCGTCTTCATCAGAGGAAAAATTGACACCCTACACGCTACACGCTACACTCTACACCCTACACAATACACGCTACTTGCTACACCCTACATGCTACACTCTACACGCTACACGCTACACGCTACACCCTACACGGTACACGCTACTTGCTACACCCTACATGCTACACTCTACACGCTACACGCTACACGCTACACCCTACACCCTACACCCTACACGCTACACGCTACAACCTACACCCTACACCCTACACGCTACAATCTACACGCTACACGCTACACACTATACGCTACACGCTAGACGCTACACTCTACACGCTACACGATACACGCTACACCCTACACGCTACATCCTACACTCTACACCCTACACCCTACATGCTACACCCTACACTCTACACCCTACACGCTACACCCTATGCCCTGCACGCCACACACTAAACTCTACACGCTACACCCTACACCCTACACTGTACACCCTACACCCTACACGCTACACGCTACACTCTACACGCTACACCCTACACTCTACACCCTACACCCTACACGCTATACGCTACACTCTACACCCTGCACGCTACACGCTACACCCTACATGCTACACTCTACACCCTACACGCTACACCCTACACTCTACACCCTACACCCTACACACTACACGCTACTCGCTACACTCTACACCCTACACGCTACACTCTACACTCTACTCCCTACTCTCTACACGCTACACTCTATACCCTACACTCTACACGCTACGCGCTACACGCTACACACTACACACTACACGCTACACTTTACACTCTACACGCTACACACTACACGCTACACGCTACACTCTACACCCTACACCCTACTCTACATGCTACACGCTACACGGTACATGATACACGCTACACCCTACACGCTACACGCTACACCCTACACGCTACACGCTACACTCCACACCCTACACGCTACACCCTACACCCTACTCCCTACACTCTACACGCTACACGCTACACCCTACACCCTACACTGTACACCCTACACCCTACATGCTACACTCTACTCTCTGCTCCCTACTCTCTACACGCTACACTCTATACCCTACACTCTACACGCTACGCGCTACACGCTACACACTACACGCTACACCCTACATGCTACACTTTACACTCTACACGCTACACTCCACACTCTACACACTACACTCTACACCCTACACCCTACACCCTACTCTACATGCTACACGCTACACACTACATGCTACACCCTACACGCTTCACCCTACACCCTACACGCTACACGCTACACTCTACACCCTACACTCTACACCCTACACGCTACACGCTACACGCTACACTCTACACGCTAAACGCTACAGCTTATACCCTACACTCTACACCGTACACCCTACACGCTACACTCTACACCCTGCACGCTACACCCTACACCCTACACCCTACATGCTACACCCTACACTCTACACCCTACACCCTACATGCTACACTCTACACCCTACACCCTACTCTACATGCTACACGCTACACGGTACATGATACACGCTACACCCTACACGCTACACGCTACACCCTACACGCTACACGCTACACGCTACAATCTACACCCTACACGCTACACCCTACACCCTACTCCCTACACTCTACACGCTACACGCTACACCCTACACCCTACACTGTACACCCTACACCCTGCACGCTACACTCTACACTCTGCTCCCTACTCTCTACACGCTACACTCTATACCCTACACTCTACACGCTACGCGCTACACGCTACACACTACACGCTACACCCTACACGCTACACTTTACACTCTACACGCTACACTCTACACTCTACACACTACACTCTACACCCTACACCCTACACCCTACTCTACATGCTACACGCTACACGCTACATGCTACACCCTACACGCTACACCCTACACCCTACACGCTACACGCTACACGCTACACTCTACACCCTACACTCTACACCCTACACGCTACACGCTACACGCTACACGCTACACTCTACACGCTAAACGCTACAGCTTATACCCTACACTCTACACCGTACACCCTACACGCTACACTCTACACCCTACACGCTACACCCTACACCCTACACCCTACATGCTACACCCTACACTCTACACCCTACACCCTACACGCTACACCCTACGCCCTGCACGCCACACACTACACTCTACACGCTACACCCTACACACTACACTCTACACGCTACACGCTACACGCTACACCCTACACGCTACACTCTACACCCTACACACTACACTCTATACGCTACACGGTACACACTACACGCTACGCCCTACACCCTACACGCTACATGTTACACTCTACACCATACACGCTACACTCTACACCCTACACGCTACACCCTACACCCTACACGCTACACACAACACGCTACACTCTACACCCTACACGCTGCACTCTATACGCTACACGGTACACGCTACACGCTACACCCTACACCCTACATGCTACACGCTACACCCTACACTGTACACCCTACACCCTACACGCTACACTCTACACGCTACATGCTACACCCTACACTCTACACCCTACACGCTATACGCTACACTCTACACACTGCACGCTACACGCTACACGCTACACCCTACACGCTACACTCTACACCCTACACGCTACACTCTACATGCTACACGCTACACGCTACATGCTACACGCTACACCCTACACGCTACACTCTACACCCTACACCCTACCCCCTACACGCTACACTCTTCACCCTACACGCTACACCCTACACTCTACACCCTACACGCTACTCGCTACACTCTACACCCTACCCGCTACACTCTACACGCTACACGCTACACTCTACACTCTACACGCTACACACTACACTCTACACCCTACACGCAACACGCTACACTCTACACCCTACACGCTACACTCTGCATGCTACACGCTACACCCTACACCCTACACGCTACACTCTACACGCTACACGCTACACTCTACACCATACACGCTACACCCTACACTCTACACCCTACACCCTACGCGCTATACCCGACACCCTACACCCTACATGCTTCACCCTACACGCTACACTCTACACTCTACACCCTACACGCTACATGCTACACTCTACACGCTACACTCTACACCCTACACGCTACACTCTACATCCTACACCCTACACGCTATACGCTACACTCTACACCCTACACCCTACACTCTACACCCTACACGCTACACGCTACACTCTACACCCTACACCCTACACACGCTACACGCTACACCCTACACTCTACACGCTACATGCTACACTCTACACCCTACACGATACATGCTACACCCTACACGCTACAGCCTACACGCTACACGCTACACTCTACACCCTACAAGCTACACGCTACACGCTACACCCTACACTCTACACCCTACACCGTACACGCTACACGCTACACTCTACACGCTACACCCTTCACTCTACACCCTACACCCTACATGCTACACTCTACACCCTACACGGTACACCCTACAATCTACATGCTACATGCTACACTCTACACTCTACACCCTACACGCTACATGCTACACTCTACACCCTACACGCTACACTCTACACCCTACACGCTACATGCTACACTCTACACCATACACCCTACACGCTACATGCTACACGCTACACTCTACACCCTACACGCTACACGCTAGGGTGTAGAGTGTAATATGTAGCGTGTAGTTTGTAGCGTTTAGCTTGTAGGGTGTAGCGTGTAGCGTGTAGGGTGTAGAGTGTAGCGTGTAGCGTGTAGCATGTAGGGTGTAGGGTGTAGAGTGTAGAGTGTAGCATGTAGGGCGTAGAGTGTAGGGTGTAGGATGTAGAGTGTAGGGTTTAGAGTGTAATTTGTAGCGTGTAGGGTGTAGCGTGTAGCATGTAGGGTGTAGGGTGTGGAGTGTAGGGTGTAGCGTGTAGGGTGTAGAGTGTAGCGTGTAGCGTGTAGGGTGTAGAGTGTAGGGTGTAGCGTGTAGGGTGTAGAGTGTAGCGTGTAGGGTGTAGCGTGTAGCGTGCAGGGTGTAGAGTGTAGCGTATAGCGTGTAGGGTGTAGAGTGTAGGGTGTAGCGTGTAGGGTGTAGAGTGTAGGGTGTAGCGTGTAGGGTGTAGAGTGTAGCGTGTAGCGTGTAGGGTGTAGGGTGTAGGGTGTAGCGTGTAGGGTGTAGCATGTAGCGTGTAGCGTGTAGCATGTAGAGTAGGGTGTAGGGTGTAGAGTGTAGTGTGTAGAGTGTAGAGTGTAGTGTGTAGAGTGTAAAGTGTAGCGTGTAGGGTGTAGCGTGTAGTGTGTAGCGTGTAGCGCGTAGCGTGTAGAGTGTAGGGTATAGAGTGTAGCGTGTAGAGAGTAGGGAGCAGAGTGTAGAGTGTAGCGTGCAGGGTGTAGGGTGTACAGTGTAGGGTGTAGGGTGTAGCGTGTAGCGTGTAGAGTGTAGGGAGTAGGGTGTAGGGTGTAGCGTGTAGGGTGTAGAGTGTAGCGTGTAGTGTGTAGCGTGTAGGGTGTAGCGTGTAGGGTGTAGCGTGTATCATGTACCGTGTAGCGTGTAGCATGTAGAGTAGGGTGTAGGGTGTAGAGTGTAGCGTGTAAGGTGTAGGGTGTAGAGTGTAGGGTGTAGCATGTAGGGTGTAGGGTGTAGGGTGTAGGGTGTAGCGTGTAGGGTGTAGAGTGTAGCGTGTAGGGTGTACGGTGTAGAGTGTAGGGTATAAGCTGTAGCGTTTAGCGTGTAGAGTGTAGCGTGTAGCGTGTAGGGTGTAGAGTGTAGGGTGTAGAGTGTAGCGTGTAGCGTGTAGCGTGTAGGGTGTAGGGTGAAGCGTGTAGGGTGTAGCATGTAGCGTGTAGCGTGTAGCATGTAGAGTAGGGTGTAGGGTGTAGGGTGTAGAGTGTAGTGTGTAGAATGTGGATTGTAGCGTGTAGAGTGTAAAGTGTAGCGTGTAGGGTGTAGCGTGTAGTGTGTAGCGTGTAGCGCGTAGCGTGTAGAGTGTAGGGTATAGAGTGTAGCGTGTAGAGAGTAGGGAGCAGAGTGTAGTGTAGCGTGTAGGGTGTAGGGTGTACAGTGTAGGGTGTAGGGTGTAGCGTGTAGCGTGTAGGGTGTAGGGTGTAGGGTGTAGCATGTAGTGTGTAGCGTGTAGCGTGTAGGGTGTAGGGTGTAAAGTGTAGGGTGTAGGGTGTAGAGTGTAACGTGTAGCGTGTAGGGTGTAGCATGTAGCGTGTAGGGTGTAGGGTGTAGAGTGTAGGGTGTAGCGTGTAGGGTGTAGCGTGTAGCGTGTAGGGTGTAGGGTGTAGAGTGTAGGGTGTAGCGTGTAGGGTGTAGCGTGTATCGTGTAGCGTGTAGAGTGTAGCGTCTAGCGTATAGGGTGTAGCGTGTAGCGTGTAGATTGTAGCGTGTAGGGTGTAGGGTGTAGCGTGTAGCGTGTAGGGTGTAGAGTGTAGCGTGTAGTGTGTAGGGTGTAGGGTGTAGAGTGCAGAGTGTAGGGTGTAGAGTGTAGCGTGTAGAGTGTAGGGTGTAGAGTGTAGGGTGTAGAGTGTAACGTGTAGTGTGTAGGGTGTAGCGTGTAGCGTGTAGGGTGTAGCGTGTAGCGTGTAGGGTGCAGGGTGTAGAGTGTAACATGTAGCGTGTAGGGTGTAGCGTGTAGCGTGTATGGTGTAGCGTGTAGCGTGTAGTGTGTAGCGTGTAGGGTGTAGGGTGTAGAGTGTAGAGTGTAGGGTGTAGGGTGTAGAGTGCAGAGTGTAGGGTGTAGAGTGTAGCGTGTAGAGTGTAGGGTGTAGAGTGTAGGGTGTAGAGTGTAACGTGTAGTGTGTAGGGTGTAGCGTGTAGCGTGTAGGGTGTAGCGTGTAGGTTGTAGAGTGTAGCGTGTAGCGTGTAGGGTGTAGGGTGTAGCGTGTAGCGTGTAGAGTGTAGAGTGTAGCGTGTAGCATGTAGAGTTTAGAGTGTAGCGTGTAGGGTGTAGAGTGTAGCGCGTAGCGTGTAGGGTGTAGGGTGTAGAGTGTAGCGTGTAGCGTGCAGTGTACGGTGTAGAGTGTAGGGTGTAGCGTGTAGGGTGTAGAGTGTAGCGTGTAGCGTGTAGCGTGTAGGGTGTAGATTGTAGCGTGTAGGGTGCAGGGTGTAGAGTGTAGCGTGTAGGGTGTAGTGTAACGTGTAGCGTGTAGGGTGTAGCGTGTAGCGTGTAGGGTGTAGGGTGTAGAGTGTAACGTGTAGCGTGTAGGGTGTAGCGTGTAGCGTGTAGGGTGTAGCGTGTAGCGTGTAGTGTGTAGCGTGTAGAGTGTAGGGTGTAGAGTGTAGCGTGTAGGGTGTAGCATGTAGCGTGTAGGGTGTAGGGTGTAGAGTGTAGAGTGTAGCGTTTAGGGTGAAGCATGTAGGGTGTAGGGTGTCGGGTATAGCGTGTAGGGTGTAGCGTGTATGGTGTAGAGTGTAGCGTGTAGCGTGCAGAGTATAGCGTGTAGGGTGTAGCGTGTAGCGTGCAGAGTGTAGGGTGTAGAGTGTAGCGTGTAGCGTGTAGAGTGTAGGGTGTAGAGTGTAGCGTGTAGCGTGTAGAGTGTAGGGTGTAGAGTGTAGCGTGTTGCGTGTGGAGTGTAGCGTGTAGCGTGTAGGTTGTAGAGTGTAGCGTGTAGCGTGTAGGGTGTAGGGTGTAGCGTGTAGCGTGTAGAGTGTAGAGTGTAGCGTGTAGCATGTAGAGTTTAGAGTGTAGCGTGTAGGGTGTAGAGTGTAGCGCATAGCGTGTAGGGTGTAGGGTGTAGAGTGTAGCGTGTAGCGTGTAGTGTACGGTGTAGAGTGTAGGGTGTAGCGTGTAGGGTGTAGAGTGTAGCGTGTAGGGTGTAGGGTGTAGATTGTAGCGTGTAGGGTGCAGGGTGTAGAGTGTAGCGTGTAGGGTGTAGAGTGTAACGTGTAGCGTGTAGGGTGTAGCGTGTAGCGTGTAGGGTGTAGGGTGTAGAGTGTAACGTGTAGCGTGTAGGGTGTAGCGTGTAGCGTGTAGGGTGTAGCGCGTAGCGTGTAGTGTGTAGCGTGTAGAGTGTAGGGTGTAGAGTGTAGCGTGTAGGGTGTAGCATGTAGCGTGTAGGGTGTAGGGTGTAGAGTGTAGAGTGTAGCGTTTAGGGTGAAGCATGTAGGGTGTAGGGTGTCGGGTATAGCGTGTAGGGTGTAGGGTGTAGTGTAGGGTGTAGCGTGTATGGTGTAGAGTGTAGCGTGTAGCGTGCAGAGTATAGCGTGTACGGTGTAGCGTGTAGCGTGCAGAGTGTAGCGTGTAGGGTATAGAGTGTAGCGTGTTGCGTGTAGGGTGTAGAGTGTAGCGTGTAGCGTGTAGAGTGTAGAGTGTAGCGTGTAGCGTGTAGAGTGTAGGGTGTAGAGTATAGCGTGTAGCGTGTAGGGTGTAGGGTGTAGAGTGTAGAGTGTAGCATGTAGCGTGTAGCGTGTAGAGTGTAGCGTGTAGCGTGTAGAGTGTAGGGTGTAGCGTGTAGCGTGTAGCGTGTAGAGTGTAGGGTGTAGAGTGTAGCGTGTAGCGTGTAGAGTGTAGAGTGTAGCGTGTAGGGTGTAGAGTGTAGCGTGTAGCGTTTAGGGTGTAGGGTGTAGAGTGTAGCGTGTAGCGTGTAGAGTGTACGGTGTAGAGTGTAGGGTGTAGCGTGTAGGGTGTAGAGTGTAGCGTGTAGCGTGTAGCGTGTAGGGTTAAGCTACACACTACACACTAAACACAAAAAGAAAAGGATATGCAAACCAATGGGATCCACGTTAAATAGTCAATTTTATTGTACAAAAATAGTAATCCACAAACAGAACCAGGCAAAACATACATTTAAAAACATTTAAAACACTAGTATGGCTGAATAGGCCATAAGTAATTTTACCCGAGGGAATGAAGGAAGCTAATACTTTACAGCATATGTGAGACAGGAGAAATAACCAGAGAGAAAAAATTGCTAGGTATGCGGGTACACCAATCTTAGTCAAATCTACATATAAGAAGCCTATTGTTTACTGCCAACTGTGACCCCCTGAGTACTATGACAGGAAACATATACTCCAGCCTAGTATCTGGAAGAAATACATCATGGATCCTATTTTGTTCAACACAGCATGCGTGCGCACAGTTGGTAAGCAAATGAAAGCAGACCCCTATAGAAAGGTAATCAGGGAAATAGGTATGCTGCAGTACTACAAAATCCTAGTTATTTGGATAAATGTATGCATACAGACGCCTTGTGGAAATACAAAGAATCAGGATCCATTGTCCTAAGGCTTGGAAAAATGCCAGGCCATGCATGAAGTAAATAGGTGTAATTCCATAGCAGTTGTAAAGATAAGTTACCCAAGTCCTGTCCCTCGGGAAAAAAACAAAGGAAGCCCTGAACCCCACGCGTATCGACGCTACTCAAGCGTCTTCATCAGAGGAAAAATTGACACCCTACACGCTACACGCTACACTCTACACCCTACACAATACACGCTACTTGCTACACCCTACATGCTACACTCTACACGCTACACGCTACACGCTACACCCTACACGGTACACGCTACTTGCTACACCCTACATGCTACACTCTACACGCTACACGCTACACGCTACACCCTACACCCTACACCCTACACGCTACACGCTACACCCTTCACCCTACACCCTACACGCTACAATCTACACGCTACACGCTACACACTATACGCTACACGCTAGACGCTACACTCTACACGCTACACGATACACGCTACTTGCTACACCCTACATGCTACACTCTACACGCTACACGCTACACGCTACACCCTACACGGTACACCCTACACCCTACACCCTACACCCTACACGCTACACGCTACACCCTACACCCTACAACCTACACGCTACAATCTACACGCTACACGCTACACACTATACGCTACACGCTAGACGCTACACTCTACACGCTACACTCTACACGCTACACCCTACACGCTACACCCTACACTCTACACCCTACACCCTACACGCTACACGCTACACGCTACATCCTACACGTTACACCCTACACTCTACACCCTACACCCTACACGCTACACGCTACACGCTACACCCTACACGCTACACCCTACACTCTACACCCTACACGCTACACCCTACACGCTACACGTTACACTCTACACCCTACACCCTACACTCTACACCCTGCACCCTACTCTCTACACGCTACACTCTACACCCTACACGCTACACTCTACACTCTACACCCTACACCCTACACGCTACACGCTACACGCTACACTCTACACGCTAAACGCTACAGCTTATACCCTACACTCTACACCGTACACCCTACATGCTACACTCTACACCCTACACGCTACACCCTACACCCTACACCCTACATGCTACACCCTACACTCTACACCCTACACCCTACACGCTACACCCTATGCCCTGCACGCCACACACTACACTCTACACGCTACACCCTACACCCTACACTGTACACCCTACACCCTACACGCTACACTCTACACTCTACACGCTACACGCTACACTCTACACTCTACACCCTACACGCTATACCCGACACCCTACACCCTACATGCTTCACCCTACACGCTACACTCTAGACCCTACACCCTACACGCTACATGCTACACTCTACACGCTACACTCTACACGCTACACTCTACACCCTACACGCTACACTCTACATCCTACACCCTACACGCTATACGCTACACTCTACACCCTGCACGCTACACGCTACACTCTACACCCTACACGCTACACTCTACACCCTACACGCTACACCCTACACTCTACACTCTCCACCCTACACGCTACACTCTACACCCTACACGCTACACCCTCCACTCTACACCCTACACCCTACACCCTACACGCTACACTCTACACCCTACACGCTACACCCTCCACTCTACACCCTACACCCTACACGCTACTCGCTACACTCTACACCCTACCCGGTACACTACACGCTACACGCTACACTCTACACTCTACACGCTACACGCTACACCCTACACTCTACACCCTACACGCTATACCCGACACCCTACACCCTACATGCTTCACCCTACACGCTACACTCTACACCCTACACCCTACACGCTACATGCTACACTCTACACGCTACACTCTACACCCTACACGCTACACTCTACATCCTACACCCTACACGCTATACGCTACACTCTACACCCTGCACGCTACACGCTACACTCTACACCCTACACGCTACACTCTACACCCTACACGCTACACCCTACACTCTACACTCTCCACCCTACAAGCTACACGCTACACTCTACACGCTACACCCTACACGCTACACTCCACACCCTACACGCAACACCCTACACTCTACACCCTACACCCTAAACCCTACACGCTACACCCTACACGCTACACTCTACACCCTACACCCTACACTCTACACCCTACACGCTACACGCTACACTCTACACCCTACACCCTACAGACGCTACATGCTACACGCTACACTCTACACCCTACACGCTACACTCTACACCCTACACGCTACACCCTACACTTCACACGCTACATGCTACACTCTACACCCTACACCCTACACGATACATGCTACACCCTACACGCTACAGCCTACACGCTACACGCTACACTCTACACCCTACAAGCTACATGCTACACGCTACACCCTACACTCTACACCCTACACCGTACACGCTACACGCTACACTCTACACGCTACACCCTTCACTCTACACCCTACACCCTACATGCTACACTCTACACCCTACACGGTACACCCTACAATCTACATGCTACATGCTACACTCTACACTCTACACCCTACACCCTACACGCTACATGCTACACTCTACACCCTACACGCTACACTCTACACCCTACACGCTACATGCTACACTCTACACCCTACACCCTACACGCTACATGCTACATGCTACACTCTACACCCTACACGCTACACGCTAGGGTGTAGAGTGTAATATGTAGCGTGTAGTTTGTAGCGTTTAGCTAGTAGGGTGTAGCGTGTAGCGTGTAGGGTGTAGAGTGTAGGGTGTAGCGTGTAGGGTGTAGAGTGTAGCGTGTAGGGTGTAGCGTGTAGCGTGCAGGGTGTAGAGTGTAGCGTATAGCGTGTAGGGTGTAGAGTGTAGGGTGTAGCGTGTAGGGTGTAGAGTGTAGGGTGTAGCGTGTAGGGTGTAGAGTGTAGCGTGTAGCGTGTAGGGTGTAGGGTGTAGCGTGTAGGGTGTAGAGTGTAGCGTGTAGCGTGTAGGGTGTAGGGTGTAGGGTGTAGCGTGTAGTGTGTAGCGTGTAGGGTGTAGCGTGTAGCATGTAGCGTGTAGCGTGTAGCATGTAGAGTGTAGGGTGTAGGGTGTAGGGTGTAGCATGTAGAGTGTAGGGTGTAGGGAGTAGCGTGTAGAGTGTAGGGTATAGAGTGTAGCGTCTAGGGTGTAGAGTGTAGCGTGTAGCGTGTAGGGTGTAGAGTGTAGGGTGTAGGGTGTAGAATATAGCGTGTAGAGAGTAGGGTGTAGGGTGTAGAGTGTAGGGTGTAGGGTGTAGAGTGTAACGTGTAGCGTGTAGGGTGTAGCGTGTAGCGTGTAGGGTGTAGGGTGTAGAGTGTAGGGTGTAGCGTGTAGGGTGTAGCGTGTAGCGTGTAGCGTGTAGGGTGTAGGGTGTTGAGTGTAGGGTGTAGTGTGTAGGGTGTAGCGTGTATCGTGTAGCGTGTAGAGTGTAGCGTCTAGCGTATAGGGTGTAGCGTGTAGCGTGTAGATTGTAGCGTGTAGGGTGTAGGGTGTAGGGTGTAGCGTGTAGCGTGTAGGGTGTAGAGTGTAGCGTGTAGCGTGTAGGGTGTAGGGTGTAGAGTGCAGAGTGTAGGGTGTAGAGTGTAGCGTGTAGAGTGTAAGGTGTAGAGTGTAGGGTGTAGAGTGTAACGTGTAGTGTGTAGGGTGTAGCGTGTAGCGTGTAGGGTGTAGCGTGTAGCGTGTAGGGTGCAGGGTGTAGAGTGTAACGTGTAGCGTGTAGGGTGTAGCGTGTAGCGTGTAGGGTGTAGCGTGTAGCGTGTAGTGTGTAGCGTGTAGGGTGTAGGGTGTAGAGTGTAGCGTGTAGGGTGTAGCATGTAGCGTGTAGGGTGTAGGGTGTATAGTGTAGAGTGTAGCGTGTAGTGTGAAGCATGCAGGGTGTAGGGTGTAGAGTGTAGCGTGTAGCGTGTAGGGTGTAGGGTGTAGGGTGTAGCGTGTAGGGTGTAGAGTGTAGCGTGTAGCGTGTAGGGTGTAGGCTGTAGGGTGTAGCGTGTAGTGTGTAGAGTGTAGCGTGTAGCGTGTAGGGTGTAGCGTGTAGCATGTATCGTGTAGTGTGTTGCATGTAGTGTAGGGTGTAGGGTGTAGGGTGTAGCATGTAGAGTGTAGGGTGTAGGGTGTAGCGTGTAGAGTGTAGGGTGTAGCGTGTAGGGTGTAGAGTATAGTGTGTAGCGTGCAGGGTGTAGGGTGTAGAGTGTAGGGTGTAGCGTGTAGCGTGTAGGGTGTAGGGTGTAGATTGTAGCGTGTAGGGTGTAGGGTGTAGCGTGTAGCGTGTAGGGTGCAGGGTGTAGAGTGTAGCGTGTAGCGTGTAGGGTGTAGGGTGTAGAGTGTAGAGTGTAGGGTGTAGAGTGTAGCGTGTAGAGTGTAGGGTGTAGAGTGTAGGGTGTAGCGTGTATGGTGTAGGGTGTAGCGTGTAGAATGCAGAGTGTAGCGTGTAGGGTGTAGAGTGTAGCGTGTTGCGTGTAGGGTGTAGAGTGTAGCGTGTAGCGTGTAGAGTGTAGCGTGTAGCGTGTAGAGTGTAGCGTGTAGGGTGTAGAGTGTAGCGTGTAGCGTGCAGAGTGTAGCGTGCAGGGTTTAGGGTGTAGCGTGTAGAATGCAGAGTGTAGCCTGTAGGGTGTAGAGTGTAGCGTGTTGCGTGTAGGGTGTAGAGTGTAGCGTGTAGCGTGTAGAGTGTAGCGTGTAGCGTGTAGCGTGTAGCGTGTAGTGTAGCGTGTAGGGTGTAGAGTATAGCGTGTAGCGTGTAGGGTGTAGGGTGTAGAGTGTAGAGTGTAGCGTGTAGCGTGTAGAGTGTAGCGTGTAGCGTGTAGAGTGTAGGGTGTAGCGTGTAGGGTGTAGAGTGTAGGGTGTAGCGTGTAGGGTGTAGAGTGTAGCGTGTAGCGTGTAGCGTGTAGGGTGTAGGGTGTAGCGTGTAGGGTGTAGAGTGTAGCGTGTAGCGTGTAGGGTGTAGGCTGTAGGGTGTAGCGTGTAGTGTGTAGAGTGTAGCGTGTAGGGTGTAGCGTGTAGCATGTAGCGTGTAGGGTGTAGGGTGTAGAGTGTAGAGTGTAGCGTGTAGGGTGAAGCATGTAGGGTGTAGGGTGTCGGGTATAGCGTGTAGGGTGTAGGGTGTAGAGTGTAGCGTGTAGCGTGCAGAGTATAGCGTGTAGGGTGTAGCGTGTAGCGTGCAGAGTGTAGCGTGTAGGGTGTAGAGTGTAGCGTGTTGCGTGTAGGGTGTAGAGTGTAGCGTGTAGCTTGTAGAGTGTAGAGTGTAGCGTGTAGCGTGTAGAGTGTAGCGTGTAGGGTGTAGAGTAAAGCGTGTAGCGTGTAGGGTGTAGGGTGTAGAGTGTAGAGTGTAGCATGTAGCGTGTAGCGTGTAGAGTGTAGCGTGTAGCGTGTAGAGTGTAGAGTGTAGCGTGTAGCGTGTAGAGTGTAGGGTGTAGAGTGTAGCGTGTAGCGTGTAGGGTGTAGGGTGTAGAGTGTAGCGTGTAGCGTGTAGAGTGTACGGTGTAGAGTGTAGGGTGTAGCGTGTAGGGTGTAGAGTGTAGCGTGTAGTGTGTAGCGTGTAGGGTTAAGTTACACGCTACACACTAAACACAAAAAGAAAAGGATATGCAAACCAATGGGATCCACGTTAAATAGTCAATTTTATTGTACAAAAATAGTAATCCACAAACAGAACCAGGCAAAACATACATTTAAAAACATTTAAAACACTAGTATGGCTGAATAGGCCATAAGTAATTTTACCCGAGGGAATGAAGGAAGCTAATACTTTACAGCATATGTGAGACAGGAGAAATAACCAGAGAGAAAAAATTGCTAGGTATGCGGGTACACCAATCTTAGTCAAATCTACATATAAGAAGCCTATTGTTTACTGCCAACTGTGACCCCCTGAGTACTATGACAGGAAACATATACTCCAGCCTAGTATCTGGAAGAAATACATCATGGATCCTATTTTGTTCAACACAGCATGCGTGCGCACAGTTGGTAAGCAAATGAAAGCAGACCCCTATAGAAAGGTAATCAGGGAAATAGATATGCTGCAGTACTACAAAATCCTAGTTATTTGGATAAATGTATGCATACAGACGCCTTGTGGAAATACAAAGAATCAGGATCCATTGTCCTAAGGCTTGGAAAAATGCCAGGCCATGCATGAAGTAAATAGGTGTAATTCCATAGCAGTTGTAAAGATAAGTTACCCAAGTCCTGTCCCTCGGGAAAAAAACAAAGGAAGCCCTGAACCCCACGCGTATCGACGCTACTCAAGCGTCTTCATCAGAGGAAAAAGTGACACCCTACACGCTACACGCTACACTCTACACCCTACACAATACACGCTACTTGCTACACCCTACATGCTACACTCTACACGCTACACGCTACACGCTACACCCTACACGGTACACCCTACACCCTACACCCTACACCCTACACGCTACACGCTACACCCTACACCCTACACCCTACACGCTACAATCTACACGCTACACGCTACACACTATACGCTACACGCTAGACGCTACACTCTACACGCTACACGATACACGCTACACCCTACACGCTACACCCTACACTCTACACCCTACACCCTACACGCTACACGCTACACGCTACACGCTACATCCTACACGCTACACCCTACACTCTACACCCTACACCCTACACGCTACACGCTACACGCTACACCCTACACGCTACACCCTACACTCTACACCCTACACGCTACACCCTACACGCTACACGCTACACCCTACACGCTACACCCTACACTCTACACCCTACACGCTACACCCTACACGCTACACGTTACACTCTACACCCTACACCCTACACTCTACACCCTGCACCCTACTCTCTACACGCTACACTCTACACCCTACACGCTACACTCTACACTCTACACCCTACACCCTACACGCTACACGCTACACGCTACACTCTACACGCTAAACGCTACAGCTTATACCCTACACTCTACACCGTACACCCTACATGCTACACTCTACACCCTACACGCTACACCCTACACCCTACACCCTACATGCTACACCCTACACTCTACACCCTACACCCTACACGCTACACCCTATGCCCTGCACGCCACACACTACACTCTACACGCTACACCCTACACCCTACACTGTACACCCTACACCCTACACGCTACACTCTACACTCTACACGCTACACGCTACACTCTACACTCTACACCCTACACGCTATACCCGACACCCTACACCCTACATGCTTCACCCTACACGCTACACTCTACACCCTACACCCTACACGCTACATGCTACACTCTACACGCTACACTCTACACCCTACACGCTACACTCTACATCCTACACCCTACACGCTATACGCTACACTCTACACCCTGCACGCTACACGCTACACTCTACACCCTACACGCTACACTCTACACCCTACACGCTACACCCTACACTCTACACTCTCCACCCTACACGCTACACTCTACACCCTACACGCTACACCCTCCACTCTACACCCTACACCCTACACCCTACACGCTACACTCTACACCCTACACGCTACACCCTCCACTCTACACCCTACACCCTACACGCTACTCGCTACACTCTACACCCTACCCGGTACACTACACGCTACACGCTACACTCTACACTCTACACGCTACACGCTACACCCTACACTCTACACCCTACACGCTATACCCGACACCCTACACCCTACATGCTTCACCCTACACGCTACACTCTACACCCTACACCCTACACGCTACATGCTACACTCTACACGCTACACTCTACACCCTACACGCTACACTCTACATCCTACACCCTACACGCTATACGCTACACTCTACACCCTGCACGCTACACGCTACACTCTACACCCTACACGCTACACTCTACACCCTACACGCTACACCCTACACTCTACACTCTCCACCCTACAAGCTACACGCTACACTCTACACGCTACACCCTACACGCTACACTCCACACCCTACACGCAACACCCTACACTCTACACCCTACACCCTAAACCCTACACGCTACACCCTACACGCTACACTCTACACCCTACACCCTACACTCTACACCCTACACGCTACACGCTACACTCTACACCCTACACCCTACAGACGCTACATGCTACACGCTACACTCTACACCCTACACGCTACACTCTACACCCTACACGCTACACCCTACACTTCACACGCTACATGCTACACTCTACACCCTACACCCTACACGATACATGCTACACCCTACACGCTACAGCCTACACGCTACACGCTACACTCTACACCCTACAAGCTACATGCTACACGCTACACCCTACACTCTACACCCTACACCGTACACGCTACACGCTACACTCTACACGCTACACCCTTCACTCTACACCCTACACCCTACATGCTACACTCTACACCCTACACGGTACACCCTACAATCTACATGCTACATGCTACACTCTACACTCTACACCCTACACCCTACACGCTACATGCTACACTCTACACCCTACACGCTACACTCTACACCCTACACGCTACATGCTACACTCTACACCCTACACCCTACACGCTACATGCTACATGCTACACTCTACACCCTACACGCTACACGCTAGGGTGTAGAGTGTAATATGTAGCGTGTAGTTTGTAGCGTTTAGCTAGTAGGGTGTAGCGTGTAGCGTGTAGGGTGTAGAGTGTAGGGTGTAGCGTGTAGGGTGTAGAGTGTAGCGTGTAGGGTGTAGCGTGTAGCGTGCAGGGTGTAGAGTGTAGCGTATAGCGTGTAGGGTGTAGAGTGTAGGGTGTAGCGTGTAGGGTGTAGAGTGTAGGGTGTAGCGTGTAGGGTGTAGAGTGTAGCGTGTAGCGTGTAGGGTGTAGGGTGTAGCGTGTAGGGTGTAGAGTGTAGCGTGTAGCGTGTAGGGTGTAGGGTGTAGGGTGTAGCGTGTAGTGTGTAGCGTGTAGGGTGTAGCGTGTAGCATGTAGCGTGTAGCGTGTAGCATGTAGAGTGTAGGGTGTAGGGTGTAGGGTGTAGCATGTAGAGTGTAGGGTGTAGGGTGTAGCGTGTAGAGTGTAGGGTATAGAGTATAGCGTCTAGGGTGTAGAGTGTAGCGTGTAGCGTGTAGGGTGTAGAGTGTAGGGTGTAGGGTGTAGAATATAGCGTGTAGAGAGTAGGGTGTAGGGTGTAGAGTGTAGGGTGTAGGGTGTAGAGTGTAACGTGTAGCGTGTAGGGTGTAGCGTGTAGCGTGTAGGGTGTAGGGTGTAGAGTGTAGGGTGTAGCGTGTAGGGTGTAGCGTGTAGCGTGTAGCGTGTAGGGTGTAGGGTGTTGAGTGTAGGGTGTAGTGTGTAGGGTGTAGCGTGTATCGTGTAGCGTGTAGAGTGTAGCGTCTAGCGTATAGGGTGTAGCGTGTAGCGTGTAGATTGTAGCGTGTAGGGTGTAGGGTGTAGGGTGTAGCGTGTAGCGTGTAGGGTGTAGAGTGTAGCGTGTAGCGTGTAGGGTGTAGGGTGTAGAGTGCAGAGTGTAGGGTGTAGAGTGTAGCGTGTAGAGTGTAAGGTGTAGAGTGTAGGGTGTAGAGTGTAACGTGTAGTGTGTAGGGTGTAGCGTGTAGCGTGTAGGGTGTAGCGTGTAGCGTGTAGGGTGCAGGGTGTAGAGTGTAACGTGTAGCGTGTAGGGTGTAGCGTGTAGCGTGTAGGGTGTAGCGTGTAGCGTGTAGTGTGTAGCGTGTAGGGTGTAGGGTGTAGAGTGTAGCGTGTAGGGTGTAGCATGTAGCGTGTAGGGTGTAGGGTGTATAGTGTAGAGTGTAGCGTGTAGTGTGAAGCATGCAGGGTGTAGGGTGTAGAGTGTAGCGTGTAGCGTGTAGGGTGTAGGGTGTAGGGTGTAGCGTGTAGGGTGTAGAGTGTAGCGTGTAGCGTGTAGGGTGTAGGCTGTAGGGTGTAGCGTGTAGTGTGTAGAGTGTAGCGTGTAGGGTGTAGCGTGTAGCATGTATCGTGTAGTGTGTTGCATGTAGTGTAGGGTGTAGGGTGTAGGGTGTAGCATGTAGAGTGTAGGGTGTAGGGTGTAGCGTGTAGAGTGTAGGGTGTAGCGTGTAGGGTGTAGAGTATAGTGTGTAGCGTGTAGGGTGTAGGGTGTAGAGTGTAGGGTGTAGCGTGTAGCGTGTAGGGTGTAGGGTGTAGATTGTAGCGTGTAGGGTGTAGGGTGTAGCGTGTAGCGTGTAGGGTGCAGGGTGTAGAGTGTAGCGTGTAGCGTGTAGGGTGTAGGGTGTAGAGTGTAGAGTGTAGGGTGTAGAGTGTAGCGTGTAGAGTGTAGGGTGTAGAGTGTAGGGTGTAGCGTGTATGGTGTAGGGTGTAGCGTGTAGAATGCAGAGTGTAGCGTGTAGGGTGTAGAGTGTAGCGTGTTGCGTGTAGGGTGTAGAGTGTAGCGTGTAGCGTGTAGAGTGTAGCGTGTAGCGTGTAGAGTGTAGCGTGTAGGGTGTAGAGTGTAGCGTGTAGCGTGCAGAGTGTAGCGTGCAGGGTTTAGGGTGTAGCGTGTAGGGTGTAGAGTGTAGCGTGTTGCGTGTAGGGTGTAGAGTGTAGCGTGTAGCGTGTAGAGTGTAGCGTGTAGCGTGTAGCGTGTAGCGTGTAGTGTAGCGTGTAGGGTGTAGAGTATAGCGTGTAGCGTGTAGGGTGTAGGGTGTAGAGGGTAGAGTGTAGCGTGTAGCGTGTAGAGTGTAGCGTGTAGCGTGTAGAGTGTAGGGTGTAGCGTGTAGGGTGTAGAGTGTAGGGTGTAGCGTGTAGGGTGTAGAGTGTAGCGTGTAGCGTGTAGCGTGTAGGGTGTAGGGTGTAGCGTGTAGGGTGTAGAGTGTAGCGTGTAGCGTGTAGGGTGTAGGCTGTAGGGTGTAGCGTGTAGTGTGTAGAGTGTAGCGTGTAGGGTGTAGCGTGTAGCATGTAGCGTGTAGGGTGTAGGGTGTAGAGTGTAGAGTGTAGCGTGTAGAGTGTACGGTGTAGAGTGTAGGGTGTAGCGTGTAGGGTGTGGAGTGTAGCGTGTAGCGTGTAGGGTGTAGCGTGTAGCGTGTAGGGTGTAGCGTGTATCATGTACCGTGTAGCGTGTAGCATGTAGAGTAGGGTGTAGGGTGTAGAGTGTAGCGTGTAGCGTGTAGCATGTAGGGTTAAGCTACACACTACACACTAAACACAAAAAGAAAAGGATATGCAAACCAATGGGATCCACGTTAAATAGTCAATTTTATTGTACAAAAATAGTAATCCACAAACAGAACCAGGCAAAACATACATTTAAAAACATTTAAAACACTAGTATGGCTGAATAGGCCATAAGTAATTTTACCCGAGGGAATGAAGGAAGCTAATACTTTACAGCATATGTGAGACAGGAGAAATAACCAGAGAGAAAAAATTGCTAGGTATGCGGGTACACCAATCTTAGTCAAATCTACATATAAGAAGCCTATTGTTTACTGCCAACTGTGACCCCCTGAGTACTATGACAGGAAACATATACTCCAGCCTAGTATCTGGAAGAAATACATCATGGATCCTATTTTGTTCAACACAGCATGCGTGCGCACAGTTGGTAAGCAAATGAAAGCAGACCCCTATAGAAAGGTAATCAGGGAAATAGATATGCTGCAGTACTACAAAATCCTAGTTATTTGGATAAATGTATGCATACAGACGCCTTGTGGAAATACAAAGAATCAGGATCCATTGTCCTAAGGCTTGGAAAAATGCCAGGCCATGCATGAAGTAAATAGGTGTAATTCCATAGCAGTTGTAAAGATAAGTTACCCAAGTCCTGTCCCTCGGGAAAAAAACAAAGGAAGCCCTGAACCCCACGCGTATCGACGCTACTCAAGCGTCTTCATCAGAGGAAAAAGTGACACCCTACACGCTACACGCTACACTCTACACCCTACACAATACACGCTACTTGCTACACCCTACATGCTACACTCTACACGCTACACGCTACACGCTACACCCTACACGGTACACCCTACACCCTACACCCTACACCCTACACGCTACACGCTACACCCTACACCCTACACCCTACACGCTACAATCTACACGCTACACGCTACACACTATACGCTACACGCTAGACGCTACACTCTACACGCTACACGATACACGCTACACCCTACACGCTACACCCTACACTCTACACCCTACACCCTACACGCTACACGCTACACGCTACACGCTACATCCTACACGCTACACCCTACACTCTACACCCTACACCCTACACGCTACACGCTACACGCTACACCCTACACGCTACACCCTACACTCTACACCCTACACGCTACACCCTACACGCTACACGTTACACTCTACACCCTACACCCTACACTCTACACCCTGCACCCTACTCTCTACACGCTACACTCTACACCCTACACGCTACACTCTACACTCTACACCCTACACCCTACACGCTACACGCTACACACTACACTCTACACGCTAAACGCTACAGCTTATACCCTACACTCTACACCGTACACCCTACATGCTACACTCTACACCCTACACGCTACACCCTACACCCTACACCCTACATGCTACACCCTACACTCTACACCCTACACCCTACACGCTACACCCTATGCCCTGCACGCCACACACTACACTCTACACGCTACACCCTACACCCTACACTGTACACCCTACACCCTACACGCTACACGCTACACTCTACACGCTACACCCTACACTCTACACCCTACACCCTACACGCTACACCCTACACCCTACACACTACACGCTACTCGCTACACTCTACACCCTACACGCTACACTCTACACTCTACTCCCTACTCTCTACACGCTACACTCTATACCCTACACTCTACACGCTACGCGCTACACGCTACACACTACACACTACACGCTACACTTTACACTCTACACGCTACACACTACACGCTACACGCTACACTCTACACCCTACACCCTACTCTACATGCTACACGCTACACGGTACATGATACACGCTACACCCTACACGCTACACGCTACACCCTACACGCTACACGCTACACTCCACACCCTACACGCTACACCCTACACCCTACTCCCTACACTACACGCTACACGCTACACCCTACACCCTACACTGTACACCCTACACCCTACATGCTACACTCTACACTCTGCTCCCTACTCTCTACACGCTACACTCTATACCCTACACTCTACACGCTACGCGCTACACGCTACACACTACACGCTACACCCTACACGCTACACTTTACACTCTACACGCTACACTCTACACTCTACACACTACACTCTACACCCTACACCCTACACCCTACTCTACATGCTACACGCTACACGCTACATGCTACACCCTACACGCTACACCCTACACCCTACACGCTACACGCTACACGCTACACTCTACATGCTACACCCTACACTCTGCACCCTACACCCTACACGCTACACCCTACGCCCTGCACGCCACACACTACACTCTACACGCTACACCCTACACGCTACACTCTACACGCTACACGCTACACTCTACACCCTACACGCTACACTCTACACCCTACACGTTACACTCTACACGCTACACGGTACACGCTACACGCTACGCCCTACACCCTACAGGCTACATGTTACACTCTACACCCTACACGCTACACTCTACACCCTACACGCTACACCCTACACCCTACACGCTACACTCTACACCCTACACGTTACACTCTACACGCTACACGGTACACGCTACACGCTACGCCCTACACCCTACACGCTACATGTTACACTCTACACCCTACACGCTACACTCTACACCCTACACGCTACACCCTACACCCTACACGCTACACACTACACGCTACACTCTACACCCTACACGCTGCACTCTATACGCTACACGGTACACGCTACACCCTACACCCTACATGCTACACGCTACACCCTACACTGTACACCCTACACCCTACACGCTACACTCTACACGCTACATGCTACACCCTACACTTCACACCCTACACGCTATACGCTACACTCTACACCCTGCACGCTACACGCTACACGCTACACCCTACACGCTACACTCTACACCCTACACGCTACACTCTACATGCTACACGCTACACGCTACATGCTACACGCTACACCCTACACGCTACACTCTACACCCTACACCCTACACCCTACACGCTACACTCTACACCCTACACGCTACACCCTCCACTCTACACCCTACACCCTACACGCTACTCGCTACACTCTACACCCTACCCGGTACACTACACGCTACACGCTACACTCTACACTCTACACGCTACACTCTACACCCTACACGCAACACGCTACACTCTACACCCTACACGCTACACTCTGCACGCTACACGCTACACGCTACACTCTACACCATACACGCTACACCCTACACTCTACACCCTACACGCTATACCCGACACCCTACACCCTACATGCTTCACCCTACACGCTACACTCTACACCCTACACCCTACACGCTACATGCTACACTCTACACGCTACACTCTACACCCTACACGCTACACTCTACATCCTACACCCTACACGCTATACGCTACACTCTACACCTTGCACGCTACACGCTACACTCTACACCCTACACGCTACACTCTACACCCTACACGCTACACCCTACACTCTACACTCTCCACCCTACACGCTACACGCTACACTCTACACGCTACACCCTACATGCTACACTCCACACCCTACACGCAACACCCTACACTCTACACCCTACACCCTAAACCCTACACGCTACACCCTACACGCTACACTCTACACCCTACACCCTACACTCTACACCCTACACGCTACACGCTACACTCTACACCCTACACCCTACAGATGCTACATGCTACACGCTACACTCTACACCCTACACGCTACACTCTACACCCTACACGCTACACCCTATACTTCACACGCTACATGCTACACTCTACACCCTACACCCTACACGATACATGCTACACCCTACACGCTACAGCCTACACGCTACACGCTACACTCTACACCCTACAAGCTACATGCTAC
Source organism: Ranitomeya variabilis (assembly GCF_051348905.1). Taxonomy (NCBI): domain Eukaryota; kingdom Metazoa; phylum Chordata; class Amphibia; order Anura; family Dendrobatidae; genus Ranitomeya; species Ranitomeya variabilis. Next base: position 191,393 of record NW_027507947.1, on the reverse strand, counting down.
ACGCTACACCCTACACTCTACACCCTACACCGTACACGCTACACGCTACACTCTACACGCTACACCCTTCACTCTACACCCTACACCCTACATGCTACACTCTACACCCTACACGGTACACCCTACAATCTACATGCTACATGCTACACTCTACACTCTACACCCTACACCCTACACGCTACATGCTACACTCTACACCCTACACGCTACACTCTACACCCTACACGCTACATGCTACACTCTACACCCTACACCCTACACGCTACATGCTACATGCTACACTCTACACCCTACACGCTAGGGTGTAGAGTGTAATATGTAGCGTGTAGTTTGTAGCGTTTAGCTAGTAGGGTGTAGCGTGTAGCGTGTAGGGTGTAGAGTGTAGGGTGTAGCGTGTAGGGTGTAGAGTGTAGCGTGTAGGGTGTAGCGTGTAGCGTGCAGGGTGTAGAGTGTAGCGTATAGCGTGTAGGGTGTAGAGTGTAGGGTGTAGCGTGTAGGGTGTAGAGTGTAGGGTGTAGCGTGTAGGGTGTAGAGTGTAGCGTGTAGCGTGTAGGGTGTAGGGTGTAGCGTGTAGGGTGTAGAGTGTAGCGTGTAGCGTGTAGGGTGTAGGGTGTAGGGTGTAGCGTGTAGTGTGTAGCGTGTAGGGTGTAGCGTGTAGCATGTAGCGTGTAGCGTGTAGCATGTAGAGTGTAGGGTGTAGGGTGTAGGGTGTAGCATGTAGAGTGTAGGGTGTAGGGTGTAGCGTGTAGAGTGTAGGGTATAGAGTGTAGCGTCTAGGGTGTAGAGTGTAGCGTGTAGCGTGTAGGGTGTAGAGTGTAGGGTGTAGGGTGCAGAATATAGCGTGTAGAGAGTAGGGTGTAGGGTGTAGAGTGTAGGGTGTAGGGTGTAGAGTGTAACGTGTAGCGTGTAGGGTGTAGCGTGTAGCGTGTAGGGTGTAGGGTGTAGAGTGTAGGGTGTAGCGTGTAGGGTGTAGCGTGTAGCGTGTAGCGTGTAGGGTGTAGGGTGTTGAGTGTAGGGTGTAGTGTGTAGGGTGTAGCGTGTATCGTGTAGCGTGTAGAGTGTAGCGTCTAGCGTATAGGGTGTAGCGTGTAGCGTGTAGATTGTAGATTGTAGCGTGTAGGGTGTAGGGTGTAGGGTGTAGCGTGTAGCGTGTAGGGTGTAGAGTGTAGCGTGTAGCGTGTAGGGTGTAGGGTGTAGAGTGCAGAGTGTAGGGTGTAGAGTGTAGCGTGTAGAGTGTAAGGTGTAGAGTGTAGGGTGTAGAGTGTAACGTGTAGTGTGTAGGGTGTAGCGTGTAGCGTGTAGGGTGTAGCGTGTAGCGTGTAGGGTGCAGGGTGTAGAGTGTAACGTGTAGCGTGTAGGGTGTAGCGTGTAGCGTGTAGGGTGTAGCGTGTAGCGTGTAGTGTGTAGCGTGTAGGGTGTAGGGTGTAGAGTGTAGCGTGTAGGGTGTAGCATGTAGCGTGTAGGGTGTAGGGTGTATAGTGTAGAGTGTAGCGTGTAGTGTGAAGCATGCAGGGTGTAGGGTGTCGGGTATAGCGTGTAGGGTGTAGGGTGTAGAGTGTAGGGTGTTGCGTGTATGGTGTAGAGTGTAGCGTGTAGAGTGTAGCGTGTAGGGTGTAGGGTGTAGCATGTAGCGTGCAGAGTGTAGCGTGTAGGGTGTAGAGTGTAGCGTGTTGCGTGTAGGGTGTAGCGTGTAGGGTGTAGAGTATAGTGTGTAGCGTGTAGGGTGTAGGGTGTAGAGTGTAGGGTGTAGCGTGTAGCGTGTAGGGTGTAGGGTGTAGATTGTAGCGTGTAGGGTGTAGGGTGTAGCGTGTAGTGTGTAGGGTGTAGGGTGTAGAGTGTAGCGTGTAGCTTGTAGGGTGTAGGGTGTAGAGTGTAGAGTGTAGGGTGTAGAGTGTAGCGTGTAGAGTGTAGGGTGTAGAGTGTAGGGTGTAGAGTGTAACGTGTAGCGTGTAGGGTGTAGCGTGTAGCGTGTAGGGTGCAGGGTGTAGAGTGTAGCGTGTAGGGTGTAGAGTGTAACGTGTAGCGTGTAGGGTGTAGCGTGTAGCGTGTAGGGTGTAGCGTGTAGTGTGTAGCGTGTAGAGTGTAGGGTGTAGAGTGTAGCGTGTAGGTTGTAGCATGTAGCGTGTAGGGTGTAGGGTGTAGAGTGTAGAGTGTAGCGTGTAGGGTGAAGCATGTAGGGTGTAGGGTGTCGGGTATAGCGTGTAGGGTGTAGGGTGTAGAGTGTAGTGTGTAGCGTGTATGGTGTAGAGTGTAGCGTGTAGCGTGCAGAGTGTAGCGTGCAGGGTGTAGGGTGTAGCGTGTAGAATGCAGAGTGTAGCGTGTAGGGTGTAGAGTGTAGCGTGTTGCGTGTAGGGTTTAGAGTGTAGCGTGTAGCGTGTAGAGTGTACCGTGTAGCGTGTAGCGTGTAGAGTGCAGCGTGTAGGGTGTAGAGTATAGCGTGTAGCGTGTAGGGTGTAGAGTGTAGAGTGTAGCGTGTAGCGTGTAGAGTGTAGCGTGTAGCGTGTAGAGTGTAGGGTGTAGCGTGTAGGGTGTAGAGTGTAGGGTGTAGCGTGTAGGGTGTAGAGTGTAGCGTGTAGCGTGTAGCGTGTAGCGTGTAGGGTGTAGGGTGTAGGGTGTAGCGTGTAGGGTGTAGATTGTAGCGTGTAGCGTGTAGGGTGTAAGGTGTGGAGTGCAGAGTGTAGGGTGTAGAGTGTAGCGTGTAGAGTGTAGGGTGTAGAGTGTAGGGTGTAGAGTGTAACGTGTAGTGTGTAGGGTGTAGAGTGTAGCGTGTAGCGTGTAGCGTGTAGGGTGTAGGGTGTAGCGTGTAGGGTGTAGATTGTAGCGTGTAGCGTGTAGGGTGTAAGGTGTAGAGTGCAGAGTGTAGGGTGTAGAGTGTAGCGTGTAGAGTGTAGCGTGTAGGGTGCAGGGTGTAGAGTGTAACGTGTAGCGTGTAGGGTGTAGCGTGTAGCGTGTAGGGTGTAGCGTGTAGCGTGTAGTGTGTAGCGTGTAGGGTGTAGGGTGCAGAGTGTAGCGTGTAGGGTGTAGCATGTAGCGTGTAGGGTGTAGGGTGTATAGTGTAGAGTGTAGCGTGTAGTGTGAAGCATGCAGGGTGTAGGGTGTCGGGTATAGCGTGTAGGGTGTAGGGTGTAGAGTGTAGGGTGTAGCGTGTATGGTGTAGAGTGTAGCGTGTAGAGAGTAGGGTGTAGGGTGTAGCGTGTAGCGTGCAGAGTGTAGCGTGTAGGGTGTAGAGTGTAGCGTGTTGCGTGTAGGGTGTAGCGTGTAGGGTGTAGAGTATAGTGTGTAGCGTGTAGGGTGTAGGGTGTAGAGTGTAGGGTGTAGCGTGTAGCGTGTATGGTGTAGGGTGTAGATTGTAGCGTGTAGGGTGTAGGGTGTAGCGTGTAGCGTGTAGGGTGCAGGGTGTAGAGTGTAGCGTGTAGCGTGTAGGGTGTAGAGTGTAGAGTGTAGGGTGTAGAGTGTAGCGTGTAGAGTGTAGGGTGTAGAGTGTAGGGTGTAGCGTGTATGGTGTAGGGTGTAGCGTGTAGAATGCAGAGTGTAGCGTGTAGGGTGTAGAGTGTAGCGTGTAGCGTGTAGAGTGTAGCGTGTAGCGTGTAGAGTGTAGCGTGTAGGGTGTAGAGTATAGCGTGTAGCGTGTAGGGTGTAGGGTGTAGAGTGTAGAGTGTAGCGTGTAGCGTGCAGAGTGTAGCGTGCAGGGTGTAGGGTGTAGCGTGTAGAATGCAGAGTGTAGCCTGTAGGGTGTAGAGTGTAGCGTGTTGCGTGTAGGGTTTAGAGTGTAGCGTGTAGCGTGTAGAGTGTACCGTGTAGCGTGTAGCGTGTAGAGTGCAGCGTGTAGGGTGTAGAGTATAGCGTGTAGCGTGTAGGGTGTAGGGTGTAGAGTGTAGAGTGTAGCGTGTAGCGTGTAGAGTGTAGCGTGTAGCGTGTAGCGTGTAGAGTGTAGGGTGTAGCGTGTAGGGTGTAGAGTGTAGGGTGTAGCGTGTAGCGTGTAGAGTGTAGCGTGTAGGGTGTAGGGTGTAGCGTGTAGCGTGCAGAGTGTAGCGTGTAGGGTGTAGAGTGTAGCGTGTTGCGTGTAGGGTGTAGCGTGTAGGGTGTAGAGTATAGAGTGTAGCGTGTAGGGTGTAGGGTGTAGAGTGTAGGGTGTAGCGTGTAGCGTGTAGGGTGTAGGGTGTAGATTGTAGCGTGTAGGGTGTAGGGTGTAGCGTGTAGCGTGTAGGGTGTAGCGTGTAGCGTGTAGGGTGTAGCGTGTAGCGTGTAGTGTGTAGCGTGTAGGGTGTAGGGTGCAGAGTGTAGCGTGTAGCATGTAGCGTGTAGGGTGTATAGTGTAGAGTGTAGCGTGTAGTGTGAAGCATGCAGGGTGTAGGGTGTCGGGTATAGCGTGTAGGGTGTAGGGTGTAGAGTGTAGGGTGTAGCGTGTATGGTGTAGAGTGTAGCGTGTAGAGTGTAGCGTGTAGGGTGTAGGGTGTAGCGTGTAGCGTGCAGAGTGTAGCGTGTAGGGTGTAGAGTGTAGCGTGTTGCGTGTAAGGTGTAGCGTGTAGGGTGTAGAGTATAGTGTGTAGCGTGTAGGGTGTAGGGTGTAGAGTGTAGGGTGTAGCGTGTAGCGTGTAGGGTGTAGGGTGTAGATTGTAGCGTGTAGGGTGTAGGGTGTAGCGTGTAGCGTGTAGGGTGCAGGGTGTAGAGTGTAGCGTGTAGCGTGTAGGGTGTAGGGTGTAGAGTGTAGAGTGTAGGGTGTAGAGTGTAGCGTGTAGAGTGTAGGGTGTAGAGTGTAGGGTGTAGCGTGTATGGTGTAGGGTGTAGCGTGTAGAATGCAGAGTGTAGCGTGTAGGGTGTAGAGTGTAGCGTGTTGCGTGTAGGGTGTAGAGTGTAGCGTGTAGCGTGTAGATTGTAGCGTGTAGCGTGTAGAGTGTAGCGTGTAGGGTGTAGAGTATAGCGTGTAGCGTGTAGGGTGTAGGGTGTAGAGTGTAGAGTGTAGCGTGTAGCGTGCAGAGTGTAGCGTGCAGGGTGTAGGGTGTAGCGTGTAGAATGCAGAGTGTAGCCTGTAGGGTGTAGAGTGTAGCGTGTTGCGTGTAGGGTGTAGAGTGTAGCGTGTAGCGTGTAGAGTGTAGCGTGTAGCGTGTAGCGTGTAGAGTGTAGCGTGTAGGGTGTAGAGTATAGCGTGTAGCGTGTAGGGTGTAGGGTGTAGAGTGTAGGGTGTAGAGTGTAACGTGTAGCGTGTAGGGTGTAGCGTGTAGCGTGTAGGGTGCAGGGTGTAGAGTGTAGCGTGTAGGGTGTAGAGTGTAACGTGTAGCGTGTAGGGTGTAGCGTGTAGCGTGTAGGGTGTAGCGTGTAGTGTGTAGCGTGTAGAGTGTAGGGTGTAGAGTGTAGCGTGTAGGTTGTAGCATGTAGCGTGTAGGGTGTAGAGTGTAGAGTGTAGCGTGTAGGGTGAAGCATGTAGGGTGTAGGGTGTCGGGTATAGCGTGTAGGGTGTAGGGTGTAGAGTGTAGTGTGTAGCGTGTATGGTGTAGAGTGTAGCGTGTAGCGTGCAGAGTGTAGCGTGCAGGGTGTAGGGTGTAGCGTGTAGAATGCAGAGTGTAGCGTGTAGGGTGTAGAGTGTAGCGTGTTGCGTGTAGGGTTTAGAGTGTAGCGTGTAGCGTGTAGAGTGTACCGTGTAGCGTGTAGCGTGTAGAGTGCAGCGTGTAGGGTGTAGAGTATAGCGTGTAGCGTGTAGGGTGTAGGGTGTAGAGTGTAGAGTGTAGCGTGTAGCGTGTAGAGTGTAGCGTGTAGCGTGTAGCGTGTAGAGTGTAGGGTGTAGCGTGTAGGGTGTAGAGTGTAGGGTGTAGCGTGTAGGGTGTAGAGTGTAGCGTGTAGCGTGTAGCGTGTAGGGTGTAGGGTGTAGGGTGTAGCGTGTAGGGTGTAGATTGTAGCGTGTAGCGTGTAGGGTGTAAGGTGTAGAGTGCAGAGTGTAGGGTGTAGAGTGTAGCGTGTAGAGTGTAGGGTGTAGAGTGTAGGGTGTAGAGTGTAACGTGTAGTGTGTAGGGTGTAGAGTGTAGCGTGTAGCGTGTAGCGTGTAGGGTGTAGGGTGTAGCGTGTAGGGTGTAGATTGTAGCGTGTAGCGTGTAGGGTGTAAGGTGTAGAGTGCAGAGTGTAGGGTGTAGAGTGTAGCGTGTAGAGTGTAGCGTGTAGGGTGCAGGGTGTAGAGTGTAACGTGTAGCGTGTAGGGTGTAGCGTGTAGCGTGTAGGGTGTAGCGTGTAGCGTGTAGTGTGTAGCGTGTAGGGTGTAGGGTGCAGAGTGTAGCGTGTAGGGTGTAGCATGTAGCGTGTAGGGTGTAGGGTGTATAGTGTAGAGTGTAGCGTGTAGTGTGAAGCATGCAGGGTGTAGGGTGTCGGGTATAGCGTGTAGGGTGTAGGGTGTAGAGTGTAGGGTGTAGCGTGTATGGTGTAGAGTGTAGCGTGTAGAGTGTAGCGAGTAGGGTGTAGGGTGTAGCGTGTAGCGTGCAGAGTGTAGCGTGTAGGGTGTAGAGTGTAGCGTGTTGCGTGTAGGGTGTAGCGTGTAGGGTGTAGAGTATAGTGTGTAGCGTGTAGGGTGTAGGGTGTAGAGTGTAGGGTGTAGCGTGTAGCGTGTATGGTGTAGGGTGCAGATTGTAGCGTGTAGGGTGTAGGGTGTAGCGTGTAGCGTGTAGGGTGCAGGGTGTAGAGTGTAGCGTGTAGCGTGTAGGGTGTAGAGTGTAGAGTGTAGGGTGTAGAGTGTAGCGTGTAGAGTGTAGGGTGTAGAGTGTAGGGTGTAGCGTGTATGGTGTAGGGTGTAGCGTGTAGAATGCAGAGTGTAGCGTGTAGGGTGTAGAGTGTAGCGTGTTGCGTGTAGGGTGTAGAGTGTAGCGTGTAGCGTGTAGAGTGTAGCGTGTAGCGTGTAGAGTGTAGCGTGTAGGGTGTAGAGTATAGCGTGTAGCGTGTAGGGTGTAGGGTGTAGAGTGTAGAGTGTAGCGTGTAGCGTGCAGAGTGTAGCGTGCAGGGTGTAGGGTGTAGCGTGTAGAATGCAGAGTGTAGCCTGTAGGGTGTAGAGTGTAGCGTGTTGCGTGTAGGGTTTAGAGTGTAGCGTGTAGCGTGTAGAGTGTACCGTGTAGCGTGTAGCGTGTAGAGTGCAGCGTGTAGGGTGTAGAGTATAGCGTGTAGCGTGTAGGGTGTAGGGTGTAGAGTGTAGAGTGTAGCGTGTAGCGTGTAGAGTGTAGCGTGTAGCGTGTAGAGTGTAGGGTGTAGCGTGTAGGGTGTAGAGTGTAGGGTGTAGCGTGTAGCGTGTAGAGTGTAGCGTGTAGGGTGTAGGGTGTAGCGTGTAGCGTGCAGAGTGTAGCGTGTAGGGTGTAGAGTGTAGCGTGTTGCGTGTAGGGTGTAGCGTGTAGGGTGTAGAGTATAGTGTGTAGCGTGTAGGGTGTAGGGTGTAGAGTGTAGGGTGTAGCGTGTAGCGTGTAGGGTGTAGGGTGTAGATTGTAGCGTGTAGGGTGTAGGGTGTAGCGTGTAGCGTGTAGGGTGCAGGGTGTAGAGTGTAGCGTGTAGCGTGTAGGGTGTAGGGTGTAGAGTGTAGAGTGTAGGGTGTAGAGTGTAGCGTATAGAGTGTAGCGTGTAGGGTGAAGCATGTAGGGTGTAGGGTGTCGGGTATAGCGTGTAGGGTGTAGGGTGTAGAGTGTAGTGTGTAGCGTGTATGGTGTAGAGTGTAGCATGTAGCGTGCAGAGTGCAGCGTGCAGGGTGTAGGGTGTAGCGTGTAGAATGCAGAGTGTAGCGTGTAGGGTGTAGAGTGTAGCGTGTTGCGTGTAGGGTTTAGAGTGTAGCGTGTAGCGTGTAGAGTGTACCGTGTAGCGTGTAGAGTGCAGCGTGTAGGGTGTAGAGTATAGCGTGTAGCGTGTAGGGTGTAGGGTGTAGAGTGTAGAGTGTAGCGTGTAGCGTGTAGAGTGTAGCGTGTAGCGTGTAGCGTGTAGAGTGTAGGGTGTAGCGTGTAGGGTGTAGAGTGTAGGGTGTAGCGTGTAGGGTGTAGAGTGTAGCGTGTAGCGTGTAGCGTGTAGGGTGTAGGGTGTAGGGTGTAGCGTGTAGGGTGTAGATTGTAGCGTGTAGCGTGTAGGGTGTAAGGTGTAGAGTGCAGAGTGTAGGGTGTAGAGTGTAGCGTGTAGAGTGTAGGGTGTAGAGTGTAGGGTGTAGAGTGTAGCGTGTAGAGTGTAGAGTGTAGCGTGTAGGGTGAAGCATGTAGGGTGTAGGGTGTCGGGTATAGCGTGTAGGGTGTAGGGTGTAGAGTGTAGTGTGTAGCGTGTATGGTGTAGAGTGTAGCGTGTAGCGTGCAGAGTGTAGCGTGCAGGGTGTAGGGTGTAGCGTGTAGAATGCAGAGTGTAGCGTGTAGGGTGTAGAGTGTAGCGTGTTGCGTGTAGGGTTTAGAGTGTAGCGTGTAGAGTGTATCGTGTAGCGTGTAGCGTGTAGAGTGCAGCGTGTAGGGTGTAGAGTATAGCGTGTAGCGTGTAGGGTGTAGGGTGTAGAGTGTAGAGTGTAGCGTGTAGCGTGTACAGTGTAGCGTGTAGCGTGTAGCGTGTAGAGTGTAGGGTGTAGCGTGTAGGGTGTAGAGTGTAGGGTGTAGCGTGTAGGGTGTAGAGTGTAGCGTGTAGCGTGTAGCGTGTAGGGTGTAAGGTGTAGATTGCAGAGTGTAGGGTGTAGAGTGTAGCGTGTAGAGTGTAGGGTGTAGAGTGTAGGGTGTAGAGTGTAACGTGTAGTGTGTAGGGTGTAGAGTGTAGCGTGTAGCGTGTAGCGTGTAGGGTGTAGGGTGTAGGGTGTAGCGTGTAGGGTGTAGATTGTAGCGTGTAGCGTGTAGGGTGTAAGGTGTAGAGTGCAGAGTGTAGGGTGTAGAGTGTAGCGTGTAGAGTGTAGCGTGTAGGGTGCAGGGTGTAGAGTGTAACGTGTAGCGTGTAGGGTGTAGCGTGTAGCGTGTAGAATGTAGCGTGTAGCGTGTAGTGTGTAGCGTGTAGGGTGTAGGGTGCAGAGTGTAGCGTGTAGCATGTAGCGTGTAGGGTGTAGGGTGTATAGTGTAGAGTGTAGCGTGTAGTGTGAAGCATGCAGGGTGTAGGGTGTCGGGTATAGCGTGTAGGGTGTAGGGTGTAGAGTGTAGGGTGTAGCGTGTATGGTGTAGAGTGTAGCGTGTAGAGTGTAGCGTGTAGGGTGTAGGGTGTAGCGTGTAGCGTGCAGAGTGTAGCGTGTAGGGTGTAGAGTGTAGCGTGTTGCGTGTAAGGTGTAGCGTGTAGGGTGTAGAGTATAGTGTGTAGCGTGTAGGGTGTAGGGTGTAGAGTGTAGGGTGTAGCGTGTAGCGTGTAGGGTGTAGGGTGTAGATTGTAGCGTGTAGGGTGTAGGGTGTAGCGTGTAGCGTGTAGGGTGCAGGGTGTAGAGTGTAGCGTGTAGCGTGTAGGGTGTAGGGTGTAGAGTGTAGAGTGTAGGGTGTAGAGTGTAGCGTGTAGAGTGTAGGGTGTAGAGTGTAGGGTGTAGCGTGTATGGTGTAGGTTGTAGCGTGTAGAATGCAGAGTGTAGCGTGTAGGGTGTAGAGTGTAGCGTGTTGCGTGTAGGGTGTAGAGTGTAGCGTGTAGCGTGTAGAGTGTAGCGTGTAGCGTGTAGCGTGTAGAGTGTAGCGTGTAGGGTGTAGAGTATAGCGTGTAGCGTGTAGGGTGTAGGGTGTAGAGTGTAGAGTGTAGCGTGTAGCGTGCAGAGTGTAGCGTGCAGGGTGTAGGGTGTAGCGTGTAGAATGCAGAGTGTAGCCTGTAGGGTGTAGAGTGTAGCGTGTTGCGTGTAGGGTGTAGAGTGTAGCGTGTAGCGTGTAGAGTGCAGCGTGTAGCGTGTAGCGTGTAGAGTGTAGCGTGTAGGGTGTAGAGTATAGCGTGTAGCGTGTAGGGTGTAGGGTGTAGAGTGTAGGGTGTAGAGTGTAACGTGTAGCGTGTAGGGTGTAGCGTGTAGCGTGTAGGGTGCAGGGTGTAGAGTGTAGCGTGTAGGGTGTAGAGTGTAACGTGTAGCGTGTAGGGTGTAGCGTGTAGCGTGTAGGGTGTAGCGTGTAGTGTGTAGCGTGTAGAGTGTAGGGTGTAGAGTGTAGCGTGTAGGTTGTAGCATGTAGCGTGTAGGGTGTAGGGTGTAGAGTGTAGAGTGTAGCGTGTAGGGTGAAGCATGTAGGGTGTAGGGTGTCGGGTATAGCGTGTAGGTTGTAGGGTGTAGAGTGTAGTGTGTAGCGTGTATGGTGTAGAGTGTAGCGTGTAGCGTGCAGAGTGTAGCGTGCAGGGTGTAGGGTGTAGCGTGTAGAATGCAGAGTGTAGCGTGTAGGGTGTAGAGTGTAGCGTGTTGCGTGTAGGGTTTAGAGTGTAGCGTGTAGCGTGTAGAGTGTACCGTGTAGCGTGTAGCGTGTAGAGTGCAGCGTGTAGGGTGTAGAGTATAGCGTGTAGCGTGTAGGGTGTAGGGTGTAGAGTGTAGAGTGTAGCGTGTAGCGTGTAGAGTGTAGCGTGTAGCGTGTAGCGTGTAGAGTGTAGGGTGTAGCGTGTAGGGTGTAGAGTGTAGGGTGTAGCGTGTAGGGTGTAGAGTGTAGCGTGTAGCGTGTAGCGTGTAGGGTGTAGGGTGTAGGGTGTAGCGTGTAGGGTGTAGATTGTAGCGTGTAGCGTGTAGGGTGTAAGGTGTAGAGTGCAGAGTGTAGGGTGTAGAGTGTAGCGTGTAGAGTGTAGGGTGTAGAGTGTAGGGTGTAGAGTGTAACGTGTAGTGTGTAGGGTGTAGAGTGTAGCGTGTAGCGTGTATGGTGTAGGGTGTAGCGTGTAGGGTGTAGATTGTAGCGTGTAGCGTGTAGGGTGTAAGGTGTAGAGTGCAGAGTGTAGGGTTTAGAGTGTAGCGTGTAGAGTGTAGCGTGTAGGGTGCAGGGTGTAGAGTGTAACGTGTAGCGTGTAGGGTGTAGCGTGTAGCGTGTAGGGTGTAGCGTGTAGCGTGTAGTGTGTAGCGTGTAGGGTGTAGGGTGCAGAGTGTAGCGTGTAGGGTGTAGCATGTAGCGTGTAGGGTGTAGGGTGTATAGTGTAGAGTGTAGCGTGTAGTGTGAAGCATGCAGGGTGTAGGGTGTCGGGTATAGCGTGTAGGGTGTAGGGTGTAGAGTGTAGGGTGTAGCGTGTATGGTGTAGAGTGTAGCGTGTAGAGTGTAGCGAGTAGGGTGTAGGGTGTAGAGTGTAGCGTGCAGAGTGTAGCGTGTAGGGTGTAGAGTGTAGCGTGTTGCGTGTAGGGTGTAGCGTGTAGGGTGTAGAGTATAGTGTGTAGCGTGTAGGGTGTAGGGTGTAGAGTGTAGGGTGTAGCGTGTAGCGTGTATGGTGTAGGGTGTAGATTGTAGCGTGTAGGGTGTAGGGTGTAGCGTGTAGCGTGTAGGGTGCAGGGTGTAGAGTGTAGCGTGTAGCGTGTAGGGTGTAGAGTGTAGAGTGTAGGGTGTAGAGTGTAGCGTGTAGAGTGTAGGGTGTAGAGTGTAGGGTGTAGCGTGTATGGTGTAGGGTGTAGCGTGTAGCGTGTAGAGTGTAGCGTGTAGCGTGTAGAGTGTAGCGTGTAGGGTGTAGAGTATAGCGTGTAGCGTGTAGGGTGTAGGGTGTAGAGTGTAGAGTGTAGCGTGTAGCGTGCAGAGTGTAGCGTGCAGGGTGTAGGGTGTAGCGTGTAGAATGCAGAGTGTAGCCTGTAGGGTGTAGAGTGTAGCGTGTTGCGTGTAGGGTTTAGAGTGTAGCGTGTAGCGTGTAGAGTGTACCGTGTAGCGTGTAGCGTGTAGAGTGCAGCGTGTAGGGTGTAGAGTATAGCGTGTAGCGTGTAGGGTGTAGGGTGTAGAGTGTAGAGTGTAGCGTGTAGGGTGTAGGGTGTAGCGTGTAGCGTGCAGAGTGTAGCGTGTAGGGTGTAGAGTGTAGCGTGTTGCGTGTAGGGTGTAGCGTGTAGGGTGTAGAGTATAGTGTGTAGCGTGTAGGGTGTAGGGTGTAGAGTGTAGGGTGTAGCGTGTAGCGTGTAGGGTGTAGGGTGTAGATTGTAGCGTGTAGGGTGTAGGGTGTAGCGTGTAGCGTGTAGGGTGCAGGGTGTAGAGTGTAGCGTGTAGCGTGTAGGGTGTAGGGTGTAGAGTGTAGAGTGTAGGGTGTAGAGTGTAGCGTGTAGAGTGTAGAGTGTAGCGTGTAGGGTGAAGCATGTAGGGTGTAGGGTGTCGGGTATAGCGTGTAGGGTGTAGGGTGTAGAGTGTAGTGTGTAGCGTGTATGGTGTAGAGTGTAGCATGTAGCGTGCAGAGTGTAGCGTGCAGGGTGTAGGGTGTAGCGTGTAGAATGCAGAGTGTAGCGTGTAGGGTGTAGAGTGTAGCGTGTTGCGTGTAGGGTTTAGAGTGTAGCGTGTAGCGTGTAGAGTGTACCGTGTAGCGTGTAGCGTGTAGAGTGCAGCGTGTAGGGTGTAGAGTATAGCGTGTAGCGTGTAGGGTGTAGGGTGTAGAGTGTAGAGTGTAGCGTGTAGCGTGTAGAGTGTAGCGTGTAGCGTGTAGCGTGTAGAGTGTAGGGTGTAGCGTGTAGGGTGTAGAGTGTAGGGTGTAGCGTGTAGGGTGTAGAGTGTAGGGTGTAGCGTGTAGGGTGTAGATTGTAGCGTGTAGCGTGTAGGGTGTAAGGTGTAGAGTGCAGAGTGTAGGGTGTAGAGTGTAGCGTGTAGAGTGTAGGGTGTAGAGTGTAGGGTGTAGAGTGTAGCGTGTAGAGTGTAGAGTGTAGCGTGTAGGGTGAAGCATGTAGGGTGTAGGGTGTCGGGTATAGCGTGTAGGGTGTAGGGTGTAGAGTGTAGTGTGTAGCGTGTATGGTGTAGAGTGTAGCGTGTAGCGTGCAGAGTGTAGCGTGCAGGGTGTAGGGTGTAGCGTGTAGAATGCAGAGTGTAGCGTGTAGGGTGTAGAGTGTAGCGTGTTGCGTGTAGGGTTTGGAGTGTAGCGTGTAGAGTGTATCGTGTAGCGTGTAGCGTGTAGAGTGCAGCGTGTAGGGTGTAGAGTATAGCGTGTAGCGTGTAGGGTGTAGGGTGTAGAGTGTAGAGTGTAGCGTGTAGCGTGTAGAGTGTAGCGTGTAGCGTGTAGCGTGTAAAGTGTAGGGTGTAGCGTGTAGGGTGTAGAGTGTAGGGTGTAGCGTGTAGGGTGTAGAGTGTAGCGTGTAGCGTGTAGCGTGTAGGGTGTAAGGTGTAGATTGCAGAGTGTAGGGTGTAGAGTGTAGCGTGTAGAGTGTAGGGTGTAGAGTGTAGGGTGTAGAGTGTAACGTGTAGTGTGTAGGGTGTAGAGTGTAGCGTGTAGCGTGTAGCGTGTAGGGTGTAGGGTGTAGGGTGTAGCGTGTAGGGTGTAGATTGTAGCGTGTAGCGTGTAGGGTGTAAGGTGTAGAGTGCAGAGTGTAGGGTGTAGAGTGTAGCGTGTAGAGTGTAGCGTGTAGGGTGCAGGGTGTAGAGTGTAACGTGTAGCGTGTAGGGTGTAGCGTGTAGCGTGTATTGTGTAGCGTGTAGCGTGTAGTGTGTAGCGTGTAGGGTGTAGGGTGCAGAGTGTAGCATGTAGGGTGTAGCATGTAGCGTGTAGGGTGTAGGGTGTATAGTGTAGAGTGTAGCGTGTAGTGTGAAGCATGCAGGGTGTAGGGTGTCGGGTATAGCGTGTAGGGTGTAGGGTGTAGAGTGTAGGGTGTAGCGTGTATGGTGTAGAGTGTAGCGTGTAGAGTGTAGCGTGTAGGGTGTAGGGTGTAGCGTGTAGCGTGCAGAGTGTAGCGTGTAGGGTGTAGAGTGTAGCGTGTTGCGTGTAGGGTGTAGCGTGTAGGGTGTAGAGTATAGTGTGTAGCGTGTAGGGTGTAGGGTGTAGAGTGTAGGGTGTAGCGTGTAGCGTGTAGGGTGTAGGGTGTAGATTGTAGCGTGTAGGGTGTAGGGTGTAGGGTGTAGGGTGTAGCGTGTAGGGTGTAGATTGTAGCGTGTAGCGTGTAGGGTGTAAGGTGTAGAGTGCAGAGTGTAGGGTGTAGAGTGTAGCGTGTAGAGTGTAGGGTGTAGAGTGTAGGGTGTAGAGTGTAGCGTGTAGAGTGTAGAGTGTAGCGTGTAGGGTGAAGCATGTAGGGTGTAGGGTGTCGGGTATAGCGTGTAGGGTGTAGGGTGTAGAGTGTAGTGTGTAGCGTGTATGGTGTAGAGTGTAGCGTGTAGCGTGCAGAGTGTAGCGTGCAGGGTGTAGGGTGTAGCGTGTAGAATGCAGAGTGTAGCGTGTAGGGTGTAGAGTGTAGCGTGTTGCGTGTAGGGTTTAGAGTGTAGCGTGTAGAGTGTATCGTGTAGCGTGTAGCGTGTAGAGTGCAGCGTGTAGGGTGTAGAGTATAGCGTGTAGCGTGTAGGGTGTAGGGTGTAGAGTGTAGAGTGTAGCGTGTAGCGTGTAGAGTGTAGCGTGTAGCGTGTAGCGTGTAAAGTGTAGGGTGTAGCGTGTAGGGTGTAGAGTGTAGGGTGTAGCGTGTAGGGTGTAGAGTGTAGCGTGTAGCGTGTAGCGTGTAGGGTGTAAGGTGTAGATTGCAGAGTGTAGGGTGTAGAGTGTAGCGTGTAGAGTGTAGGGTGTAGAGTGTAGGGTGTAGAGTGTAACGTGTAGTGTGTAGGGTGTAGAGTGTAGCGTGTAGCGTGTAGCGTGTAGCGTGTAGGGTGTAGGGTGTAGGGTGTAGCGTGTAGGGTGTAGATTGTAGCGTGTAGCGTGTAGGGTGTAAGGTGTAGAGTGCAGAGTGTAGGGTGTAGACTGTAGCGTGTAGAGTGTAGCGTGTAGGGTTCAGGGTGTAGAGTGTAACGTGTAGCGTATAGGGTGTAGCGTGTAGCGTGTAGGGTGTAGCGTGTAGCGTGTAGTGTGTAGCGTGTAGGGTGTAGGGTGCAGAGTGTAGCGTGTAGGGTGTAGCATGTAGCGTGTAGGGTGTAGGGTGTATAGTGTAGAGTGTAGCGTGTAGTGTGAAGCATGCAGGGTGTAGGGTGTCGGGTATAGCGTGTAGGGTGTAGGGTGTAGAGTGTAGGGTGTAGCGTGTATGGTGTAGAGTGTAGCGTGTAGAGTGTAGCGTGTAGGGTGTAGGGTGTAGCGTGTAGCGTGCAGAGTGTAGCGTGTAGGGTGTAGAGTGTAGCGTGTTGCGTGTAGGGTGTAGCGTGTAGGGTGTAGAGTATAGTGTGTAGCGTGTAGGGTGTAGGGTGTAGAGTGTAGGGTGTAGCGTGTAGCGTGTAGGGTGTAGGGTGTAGATTGTAGCGTGTAGGGTGTAGGGTGTAGCGTGTAGCGTGTAGGGTGCAGGGTGTAGAGTGTAGCGTGTAGCGTGTAGGGTGTAGGGTGTAGAGTGTAGAGTGTAGGGTGTAGAGTGTAGCGTGTAGAGTGTAGGGTGTAGAGTGTAGGGTGTAGCGTGTATGGTGTAGGGTGTAGCGTGTAGAATGCAGAGTGTAGCGTGTAGGGTGTAGAGTGTAGCGTGTTGCGTGTAGGGTGTAGAGTGTAGCGTGTAGCGTGTAGAGTGTAGCGTGTAGCGTGTAGCGTGTAGAGTGTAGCGTGTAGCGTGTAGCGTGTAGAGTGTAGCGTGTAGGGTGTAGAGTATAGCGTGTAGCGTGTAGGGTGTAGGGTGTAGAGTGTAGAGTGTAGCGTGTAGCGTGTAGAGTGTAGCGTGTAGCGTGTAGAGTGTAGGGTGTAGCGTGTAGGGTGTAGAGTGTAGGGTGTAGCGTGTAGGGTGTAGAGTGTAGCGTGTAGCGTGTAGCGTGTAGGGTGTAGGGTGTAGGGTGTAGCGTGTAGGGTGTAGAGTGTAGCGTGTAGCGTGTAGGGTGTAGGCTGTAGGGTGTAGCGTGTAGTGTGTAGAGTGTAGCGTGTAGCGTGTAGGGTGTAGCGTGTAGCATGTATCGTGTAGCATGTAGAGTGTAGGGTGTAGGGTGTAGGGTGTAGCATGTAGAGTGTAGGGTGTAGGGTGTAGCGTGTAGAGTGTAGGGTATAGAGTGTAGCGTGTAGAGAGTAGGGTGTAGAGTGTAGAGTGTAGCGTGTAGGGTGTAGAGTGTAGCGTGTAGAGAGTATTGTGTAGAATGTAGAGTGTAGCATGTAGCGTGTAGAGTGTAGGGTGTAGAGTGTAGCGTGTAGGGTGTAGAGTGTAGCGTGAAGAGTGTAGCGTGTAGGGTGTAGCGTGTCGGGTGTAGGGTGTAGGGTGTAGCGTGTAGTTTGTAGGGTGTAGGGTGTAGAGTGTAGCGTGTTGCGTGTAGGGTGTAGCGTGTAGGGTGTAGAGTATAGTGTGTAGCGTGTAGGGTGTAGGGTGTAGAGTGTAGGGTGTAGCGTGTAGCGTGTAGGGTGTAGGGTGTAGATTGTAGCGTGTAGGGTGTAGGGTGTAGGGTGTAGGGTGTAGCGTGTAGGGTGTAGATTGTAGCGTGTAGCGTGTAGGGTGTAAGGTGTAGAGTGCAGAGTGTAGGGTGTAGCGTGTAGAGTGTAGGGTGTAGAGTGTAGGGTGTAGAGTGTAGCGTGTAGAGTGTAGAGTGTAGCGTGTAGGGTGAAGCATGTAGGGTGTAGGGTGTCGGGTATAGCGTGTAGGGTGTAGGGTGTAGAGTGTAGTGTGTAGCGTGTATGGTGTAGAGTGTAGCGTGCAGAGTGTAGCGTGCAGGGTGTAGGGTGTAGCGTGTAGAATGCAGAGTGTAGCGTGTAGGGTGTAGAGTGTAGCGTGTTGCGTGTAGGGTTTAGAGTGTAGCGTGTAGAGTGTATCGTGTAGCGTGTAGCGTGTAGAGTGCAGCGTGTAGGGTGTAGAGTATAGCGTGTAGCGTGTAGGGTGTAGGGTGTAGAGTGTAGAGTGTAGGGTGTAGCGTGTAGAGTGTAGCGTGTAGCGTGTAGCGTGTAAAGTGTAGGGTGTAGCGTGTAGGGTGTAGAGTGTAGGGTGTAGCGTGTAGGGTGTAGAGTGTAGCGTGTAGCGTGTAGCGTGTAGGGTGTAAGGTGTAGATTGCAGAGTGTAGGGTGTAGAGTGTAGCGTGTAGAGTGTAGGGTGTAGAGTGTAGGGTGTAGAGTGTAACGTGTAGTGTGTAGGGTGTAGAGTGTAGCGTGTAGCATGTAGCGTGTAGCGTGTAGGGTGTAGGGTGTAGGGTGTAGCGTGTAGGGTGTAGATTGTAGCGTGTAGCGTGTAGGGTGTAAGGTGTAGAGTGCAGAGTGTAGGGTGTAGACTGTAGCGTGTAGAGTGTAGCGTGTAGGGTTCAGGGTGTAGAGTGTAACGTGTAGCGTATAGGGTGTAGCGTGTAGCGTGTAGGGTGTAGCGTGTAGCGTGTAGTGTGTAGCGTGTAGGGTGTAGGGTGCAGAGTGTAGCGTGTAGGGTGTAGCATGTAGCGTGTAGGGTGTAGGGTGTATAGTGTAGAGTGTAGCGTGTAGTGTGAAGCATGCAGGGTGTAGGGTGTCGGGTATAGCGTGTAGGGTGTAGGGTGTAGAGTGTAGGGTGTAGCGTGTATGGTGTAGAGTGTAGCGTGTAGAGTGTAGCGTGTAGGGTGTAGGGTGTAGCGTGTAGCGTGCAGAGTGTAGCGTGTAGGGTGTAGAGTGTAGCGTGTTGCGTGTAGGGTGTAGCGTGTAGGGTGTAGAGTATAGTGTGTAGCGTGTAGGGTGTAGGGTGTAGAGTGTAGGGTGTAGCGTGTAGCGTGTAGGGTGTAGGGTGTAGATTGTAGCGTGTAGGGTGTAGGGTGTAGCGTGTAGCGTGTAGGGTGCAGGGTGTAGAGTGTAGCGTGTAGCGTGTAGGGTGTAGGGTGTAGAGTGTAGAGTGTAGGGTGTAGAGTGTAGCGTGTAGAGTGTAGGGTGTAGAGTGTAGGGTGTAGCGTGTATGGTGTAGGGTGTAGCGTGTAGAATGCAGAGTGTAGCGTGTAGGGTGTAGAGTGTAGCGTGTTGCGTGTAGGGTGTAGAGTGTAGCGTGTAGCGTGTAGAGTGTAGCGTGTAGCGTGTAGCGTGTAGAGTGTAGCGTGTAGCGTGTAGCGTGTAGAGTGTAGCGTGTAGGGTGTAGAGTATAGCGTGTAGCGTGTAGGGTGTAGGGTGTAGAGTGTAGAGTGTAGCGTGTAGCGTGTAGAGTGTAGCGTGTAGCGTGTAGAGTGTAGGGTGTAGCGTGTAGGGTGTAGAGTGTAGGGTGTAGCGTGTAGGGTGTAGAGTGTAGCGTGTAGCGTGTAGCGTGTAGGGTGTAGGGTGTAGGGTGTAGCGTGTAGGGTGTAGAGTGTAGCGTGTAGCGTGTAGGGTGTAGGCTGTAGGGTGTAGCGTGTAGTGTGTAGAGTGTAGCGTGTAGCGTGTAGGGTGTAGCGTGTAGCATGTATCGTGTAGCATGTAGAGTGTAGGGTGTAGGGTGTAGGGTGTAGCATGTAGAGTGTAGGGTGTAGGGTGTAGCGTGTAGAGTGTAGGGTATAGAGTGTAGCGTGTAGAGAGTAGGGTGTAGAGTGTAGAGTGTAGCGTGTAGGGTGTAGAGTGTAGCGTGTAGAGAGTATTGTGTAGAATGTAGAGTGTAGCATGTAGCGTGTAGAGTGTAGGGTGTAGAGTGTAGCGTGTAGGGTGTAGAGTGTAGCGTGAAGAGTGTAGCGTGTAGGGTGTAGCGTGTCGGGTGTAGGGTGTAGGGTGTAGCGTGTAGTTTGTAGGGTGTAGGGTGTAGGGTGTTGCGTGTAGGGTGTAGAGTGTAGCGTGTAGAGTGTAGCGAGTAGGGTGTAGGGTGTAGAGTGTAGCGTGCAGAGTGTAGCGTGTAGGGTGTAGAGTGTAGCGTGTTGCGTGTAGGGTGTAGCGTGTAGGGTGTAGAGTATAGTGTGTAGCGTGTAGGGTGTAGGGTGTAGAGTGTAGGGTGTAGCGTGTAGCGTGTATGGTGTAGGGTGTAGATTGTAGCGTGTAGGGTGTAGGGTGTAGCGTGTAGCGTGTAGGGTGCAGGGTGTAGAGTGTAGCGTGTAGCGTGTAGGGTGTAGAGTGTAGAGTGTAGGGTGTAGAGTGTAGCGTGTAGAGTGTAGGGTGTAGAGTGTAGGGTGTAGCGTGTATGGTGTAGGGTGTAGCGTGTAGAATGCAGAGTGTAGCGTGTAGGGTGTAGAGTGTAGCGTGTTGCGTGTAGGGTGTAGAGTGTAGCGTGTAGCGTGTAGAGTGTAGCGTGTAGCGTGTAGAGTGTAGCGTGTAGGGTGTAGAGTATAGCGTGTAGCGTGTAGGGTGTAGGGTGTAGAGTGTAGAGTGTAGCGTGTAGCGTGCAGAGTGTAGCGTGCAGGGTGTAGGGTGTAGCGTGTAGAATGCAGAGTGTAGCCTGTAGGGTGTAGAGTGTAGCGTGTTGCGTGTAGGGTTTAGAGTGTAGCGTATAGCGTGTAGAGTGTACCGTGTAGCGTGTAGCGTGTAGAGTGCAGCGTGTAGGATGTAGAGTATAGCGTGTAGCGTGTAGGGTGTAGGGTGTAGAGTGTAGAGTGTAGCGTGTAGGGTGTAGGGTGTAGCGTGTAGCGTGCAGAGTGTAGCGTGTAGGGTGTAGAGTGTAGCGTGTTGCGTGTAGGGTGTAGCGTGTAGGGTGTAGAGTATAGTGTGTAGCGTGTAGGGTGTAGGGTGTAGAGTGTAGGGTGTAGCGTGTAGCGTGTAGGGTGTAGGGTGTAGATTTTAGCGTGTAGGGTGTAGGGTGTAGCGTGTAGCGTGTAGGGTGCAGGGTGTAGAGTGTAGCGTGTAGCGTGTAGGGTGTAGGGTGTAGAGTGTAGAGTGTAGGGTGTAGAGTGTAGCGTGTAGAGTGTAGAGTGTAGCGTGTAGGGTGAAGCATGTAGGGTGTAGGGTGTCGGGTATAGCGTGTAGGGTGTAGGGTGTAGAGTGTAGTGTGTAGCGTGTATGGTGTAGAGTGTAGCATGTAGCGTGCAGAGTGTAGCGTGCAGGGTGTAGGGTGTAGCGTGTAGAATGCAGAGTGTAGCGTGTAGGGTGTAGAGTGTAGCGTGTTGCGTGTAGGGTTTAGAGTGTAGCGTGTAGCGTGTAGAGTGTACCGTGTAGCGTGTAGCGTGTAGAGTGCAGCGTGTAGGGTGTAGAGTATAGCGTGTAGCGTGTAGGGTGTAGGGTGTAGAGTGTAGGGTGTAGAGTGTAGCGTGTAGAGTGTAGGGTGTAGAGTGTAGGGTGTAGCGTGTATGGTGTAGCGTGTAGCGTGTAGCGTGTAGAGTGTAGGGTGTAGCGTGTAGGGTGTAGAGTGTAGGGTGTAGCGTGTAGGGTGTAGAGTGTAGGGTGTAGCGTGTAGGGTGTAGATTGTAGCGTGTAGCGTGTAGGGTGTAAGGTGTAGAGTGCAGAGTGTAGGGTGTAGAGTGTAGCGTGTAGAGTGTAGGGTGTAGAGTGTAGGGTGTAGAGTGTAGCGTGTAGAGTGTAGAGTGTAGCGTGTAGGGTGAAGCATGTAGGGTGTAGGGTGTCGGGTATAGCGTGTAGGGTGTAGGGTGTAGAGTGTAGTGTGTAGCGTGTATGGTGTAGAGTGTAGCGTGTAGCGTGCAGAGTGTAGCGTGCAGGGTGTAGGGTGTAGCGTGTAGAATGCAGAGTGTAGCGTGTAGGGTGTAGAGTGTAGCGTGTTGCGTGTAGGGTTTGGAGTGTAGCGTGTAGAGTGTATCGTGTAGCGTGTAGCGTGTAGAGTGCAGCGTGTAGGGTGTAGAGTATAGCGTGTAGCGTGTAGGGTGTAGGGTGTAGAGTGTAGAGTGTAGCGTGTAGCCTGTAGAGTGTAGCGTGTAGCGTGTAGCGTGTAAAGTGTAGGGTGTAGCGTGTAGGGTGTAGAGTGTAGGGTGTAGCGTGTAGGGTGTAGAGTGTAGCGTGTAGCGTGTAGCGTGTAGGGTGTAAGGTGTAGATTGCAGAGTGTAGGGTGTAGAGTGTAGCGTGTAGAGTGTAGGGTGTAGAGTGTAGGGTGTAGAGTTTAACGTGTAGTGTGTAGGGTGTAGAGTGTAGCGTGTAGCGTGTAGCGTGTAGGGTGTAGGGTGTAGGGTGTAGCGTGTAGGGTGTAGATTGTAGCGTGTAGCGTGTAGGGTGTAAGGTGTAGAGTGCAGAGTGTAGGGTGTAGAGTGTAGAGTGTAGCGTGTAGCGTGTAGGGTGTAGGCTGTAGGGTGTAGCGTGTAGTGTGTAGAGTGTAGCGTGTAGCGTGTAGGGTGTAGCGTGTAGCATGTATCGTGTAGCATGTAGAGTGTAGGGTGTAGGGTGTAGGGTGTAGCATGTAGAGTGTAGGGTGTAGGGTGTAGCGTGTAGAGTGTAGGGTATAGAGTGTAGCGTGTAGAGAGTAGGGTGTAGAGTGTAGAGTGTAGCGTGTAGGGTGTAGAGTGTAGCGTGTAGAGAGTATTGTGTAGAATGTAGAGTGTAGCATGTAGCGTGTAGAGTGTAGGGTGTAGAGTGTAGCGTGTAGGGTGTAGAGTGTAGCGTGAAGAGTGTAGCGTGTAGGGTGTAGCGTGTCGGGTGTAGGGTGTAGGGTGTAGCGTGTAGTTTGTAGGGTGTAGGGTGTAGGGTGTTGCGTGTAGGGTGTAGAGTGTAGCGTGTAGAGTGTAGCGAGTAGGGAGTAGGGTGTAGAGTGTAGCGTGCAGAGTGTAGCGTGTAGGGTGTAGAGTGTAGCGTGTTGCGTGTAGGGTGTAGCGTGTAGGGTGTAGAGTATAGTGTGTAGCGTGTAGGGTGTAGGGTGTAGAGTGTAGGGTGTAGCGTGTAGCGTGTATGGTGTAGGGTGTAGATTGTAGCGTGTAGGGTGTAGGGTGTAGCGTGTAGCGTGTAGGGTGCAGGGTGTAGAGTGTAGCGTGTAGCGTGTAGGGTGTAGAGTGTAGAGTGTAGGGTGTAGAGTGTAGCGTGTAGAGTGTAGGGTGTAGAGTGTAGGGTGTAGCGTGTATGGTGTAGGGTGTAGCGTGTAGAATGCAGAGTGTAGCGTGTAGGGTGTAGAGTGTAGCGTGTTGCGTGTAGGGTGTAGAGTGTAGCGTGTAGAGTGTAGCGTGTAGCGTGTAGAGTGTAGCGTGTAGGGTGTAGAGTATAGCGTGTAGCGTGTAGGGTGTAGGGTGTAGAGTGTAGAGTGTAGCGTGTAGCGTGCAGAGTGTAGCGTGCAGGGTGTAGGGTGTAGCGTGTAGAATGCAGAGTGTAGCCTGTAGGGTGTAGAGTGTAGCGTGTTGCGTGTAGGGTTTAGAGTGTAGCGTGTAGCGTGTAGAGTGTACCGTGTAGCGTGTAGCGTGTAGAGTGCAGCGTATAGGGTGTAGAGTATAGCGTGTAGCGTGTAGGGTGTAGGGTGTAGAGTGTAGAGTGTAGCGTGTAGGGTGTAGGGTGTAGCGTGTAGCGTGCAGAGTGTATCGTGTAGGGTGTAGAGTGTAGCGTGTTGCGTGTAGGGTGTAGCGTGTAGGGTGTAGAGTATAGTGTGTAGCGTGTAGGGTGTAGGGTGTAGAGTGTAGGGTGTAGCGTGTAGCGTGTAGGGTGTAGGGTGTAGATTGTAGCGTGTAGGGTGTAGGGTGTAGCGTGTAGCGTGTAGGGTGCAGGGTGTAGAGTGTAGCGTGTAGCGTGTAGGGTGTAGGGTGTAGAGTGTAGAGTGTAGGGTGTAGAGTGTAGCGTGTAGAGTGTAGAGTGTAGCGTGTAGGGTGAAGCATGTAGGGTGTAGGGTGTCGGGTATAGCGTGTAGGGTGTAGGGTGTAGAGTGTAGTGTGTAGCGTGTATGGTGTAGAGTGTAGCATGTAGCGTGCAGAGTGTAGCGTGCAGGGTGTAGGGTGTAGCGTGTAGAATGCAGAGTGTAGCGTGTAGGGTGTAGAGTGTAGCGTGTTGCGTGTAGGGTTTAGAGTGTAGCGTGTAGCGTGTAGAGTGTACCGTGTAGCGTGTAGCGTGTAGAGTGCAGCGTGTAGGGTGTAGAGTATAGCGTGTAGCGTGTAGGGTGTAGGGTGTAGAGTGTAGAGTGTAGCGTGTAGCGTGTAGAGTGTAGCGTGTAGCGTGTAGAGTGTAGGGTGTAGCGTGTAGGGTGTAGAGTGTAGGGTGTAGCGTGTAGGGTGTAGAGTGTAGGGTGTAGCGTGTAGGGTGTAGATTGTAGCGTGTAGCGTGTAGGGTGTAAGGTGTAGAGTGCAGAGTGTAGGGTGTAGAGTGTAGCGTGTAGAGTGTAGGGTGTAGAGTGTAGGGTGTAGAGTGTAGCGTGTAGAGTGTAGAGTGTAGCGTGTAGGGTGAAGCATGTAGGGTGTAGGGTGTCGGGTATAGCGTGTAGGGTGTAGGGTGTAGAGTGTAGTGTGTAGCGTGTATGGTGTAGAGTGTAGCGTGTAGCGTGCAGAGTGTAGCGTGCAGGGTGTAGGGTGTAGCGTGTAGAATGCAGAGTGTAGCGTGTAGGGTGTAGAGTGTAGCGTGTTGCGTGTAGGGTTTGGAGTGTAGCGTGTAGAGTGTATCGTGTAGCGTGTAGCGTGTAGAGTGCAGCGTGTAGGGTGTAGAGTATAGCGTGTAGCGTGTAGGGTGTAGGGTGTAGAGTGTAGAGTGTAGCGTGTAGCGTGTAGAGTGTAGCGTGTAGCGTGTAGCGTGTAAAGTGTAGGGTGTAGCGTGTAGGGTGTAGAGTGTAGGGTGTAGCGTGTAGGGTGTAGAGTGTAGCGTGTAGCGTGTAGCATGTAGGGTGTAAGGTGTAGATTGCAGAGTGTAGGGTGTAGAGTGTAGCGTGTAGAGTGTAGGGTGTAGAGTGTAGGGTGTAGAGTGTAACGTGTAGTGTGTAGGGTGTAGAGTGTAGCGTGTAGCGTGTAGGGTGTAGGGTGTAGGGTGTAGCGTGTAGGGTGTAGATTGTAGCGTGTAGCGTGTAGGGTGTAAGGTGTAGAGTGCAGAGTGTAGGGTGTAGAGTGTAGCGTGTAGAGTGTAGCGTGTAGCGTGCAGAGTATAGCGTGTAGGGTGTAGCGTGTAGCGTGCAGAGTGTAGCGTGTAGGGTATAGAGTGTAGCGTGTTGCGTGTAGGGTGTAGAGTGTAGCGTGTAGCGTGTAGAGTGTAGAGTGTAGCGTGTAGCGTGTAGAGTGTAGGGTGTAGAGTATAGCGTGTAGCGTGTAGGGTGTAGGGTGTAGAGTGTAGAGTGTAGCATGTAGCGTGTAGCGTGTAGAGTGTAGCGTGTAGCGTGTAGAGTGTAGGGTGTAGCGTGTAGCGTGTAGCGTGTAGAGTGTAGGGTGTAGAGTGTAGCGTGTAGTGTGTAGAGTGTAGCGTGTTGCATGTAGGGTGTACAGTGTAGCGTGTAGCGTGTAGAGTGTAGGGTGTAGAGTGTAGCGTGTAGCGTGTAGAGTGTAGGGTGTAGAGTGTAGCGTGTTGCGTGTGGAGTGTAGCGTGTAGCGTGTAGGTTGTAGAGTGTAGCTTGTAGCGTGTAGGGTGTAGGGTGTAGCGTGTAGCGTGTAGAGTGTAGAGTGTAGCGTGTAGCATGTAGAGTTTAGAGTGTAGCGTGTAGGGTGTAGAGTGTAGCGCATAGCGTGTAGGGTGTAGGGTGTAGAGTGTAGCGTGTAGCGTGTAGTGTACGGTGTAGAGTGTAGGGTGTAGCGTGTAGGGTGTAGAGTGTAGCGTGTAGGGTGTAGGGTGTAGATTGTAGCGTGTAGGGTGCAGGGTGTAGAGTGTAGCGTGTAGGGTGTAGAGTGTAACGTGTAGCGTGTAGGGTGTAGCGTGTAGCGTGTAGGGTGTAGGGTGTAGAGTGTAACGTGTAGCGTGTAGGGTGTAGCGTGTAGCGTGTAGGGTGTAGCGCGTAGCGTGTAGTGTGTAGCGTGTAGATTGTAGGGTGTAGAGTGTAGCGTGTAGGGTGTAGCATGTAGCGTGTAGGGTGTAGGGTGTAGAGTGTAGAGTGTAGCGTTTAGGGTGAAGCATGTAGGGTGTAGGGTGTCGGGTATAGCGTGTAGGGTGTAGGGTGTAGAGTGTAGGGTGTAGCGTGTATGGTGTAGAGTGTAGCGTGTAGCGTGCAGAGTATAGCGTGTACGGTGTAGCGTGTAGCGTGCAGAGTGTAGCGTGTAGGGTATAGAGTGTAGCGTGTTGCGTGTAGGGTGTAGAGTGTAGCGTGTAGCGTGTAGAGTGTAGAGTGTAGCGTGTAGCGTGTAGAGTGTAGGGTGTAGAGTATAGCGTGTAGCGTGTAGGGTGTAGGGTGTAGAGTGTAGAGTGTAGCATGTAGCGTGTAGCGTGTAGAGTGTAGCGTGTAGCGTGTAGAGTGTAGGGTGTAGCGTGTAGCGTGTAGCGTGTAGAGTGTAGGGTGTAGAGTGTAGCGTGTAGCGTGTAGAGTGTAGAGTGTAGCGTGTAGGGTGTAGAGTGTAGCGTGTAGCGTTTAGGGTGTAGGGTGTAGAGTGTAGCGTGTAGCGTGTAGAGTGTACGGTGTAGAGTGTAGGGTGTAGCGTGTAGGGTGTAGAGTGTAGCGTGTAGCGTGTAGCGTGTAGGGTTAAGCTACACACTACACACTAAACACAAAAAGAAAAGGATATGCAAACCAATGGGATCCACGTTAAATAGTCAATTTTATTGTACAAAAATAGTAATCCACAAACAGAACCAGGCAAAACATACATTTAAAAACATTTAAAACACTAGTATGGCTGAATAGGCCATAAGTAATTTTACCCGAGGGAATGAAGGAAGCTAATACTTTACAGCATATGTGAGACAGGAGAAATAACCAGAGAGAAAAAATTGCTAGGTATGCGGGTACACCAATCTTAGTCAAATCTACATATAAGAAGCCTATTGTTTACTGCCAACTGTGACCCCCTGAGTACTATGACAGGAAACATATACTCCAGCCTAGTATCTGGAAGAAATACATCATGGATCCTATTTTGTTCAACACAGCATGCGTGCGCACAGTTGGTAAGCAAATGAAAGCAGACCCCTATAGAAAGGTAATCAGGGAAATAGGTATGCTGCAGTACTACAAAATCCTAGTTATTTGGATAAATGTATGCATACAGACGCCTTGTGGAAATACAAAGAATCAGGATCCATTGTCCTAAGGCTTGGAAAAATGCCAGGCCATGCATGAAGTAAATAGGTGTAATTCCATAGCAGTTGTAAAGATAAGTTACCCAAGTCCTGTCCCTCGGGAAAAAAACAAAGGAAGCCCTGAACCCCACGCGTATCGACGCTACTCAAGCGTCTTCATCAGAGGAAAAATTGACACCCTACACGCTACACGCTACACTCTACACCCTACACAATACACGCTACTTGCTACACCCTACATGCTACACTCTACACGCTACACGCTACACGCTACACCCTACACGGTACACGCTACTTGCTACACCCTACATGCTACACTCTACACGCTACACGCTACACGCTACACCCTACACCCTACACCCTACACGCTACACGCTACAACCTACACCCTACACCCTACACGCTACAATCTACACGCTACACGCTACACACTATACGCTACACGCTAGACGCTACACTCTACACGCTACACGATACACGCTACACCCTACACGCTACATCCTACACTCTACACCCTACACCCTACATGCTACACCCTACACTCTACACCCTACACGCTACACCCTATGCCCTGCACGCCACACACTAAACTCTACACGCTACACCCTACACCCTACACTGTACACCCTACACCCTACACGCTACACGCTACACTCTACACGCTACACCCTACACTCTACACCCTACACCCTACACGCTATACGCTACACTCTACACCCTGCACGCTACACGCTACACCCTACATGCTACACTCTACACCCTACACGCTACACCCTACACTCTACACCCTACACCCTACACACTACACGCTACTCGCTACACTCTACACCCTACACGCTACACTCTACACTCTACTCCCTACTCTCTACACGCTACACTCTATACCCTACACTCTACACGCTACGCGCTACACGCTACACACTACACACTACACGCTACACTTTACACTCTACACGCTACACACTACACGCTACACGCTACACTCTACACCCTACACCCTACTCTACATGCTACACGCTACACGGTACATGATACACGCTACACCCTACACGCTACACGCTACACCCTACACGCTACACGCTACACTCCACACCCTACACGCTACACCCTACACCCTACTCCCTACACTCTACACGCTACACGCTACACCCTACACCCTACACTGTACACCCTACACCCTACATGCTACACTCTACTCTCTGCTCCCTACTCTCTACACGCTACACTCTATACCCTACACTCTACACGCTACGCGCTACACGCTACACACTACACGCTACACCCTACATGCTACACTTTACACTCTACACGCTACACTCCACACTCTACACACTACACTCTACACCCTACACCCTACACCCTACTCTACATGCTACACGCTACACACTACATGCTACACCCTACACGCTTCACCCTACACCCTACACGCTACACGCTACACTCTACACCCTACACTCTACACCCTACACGCTACACGCTACACGCTACACTCTACACGCTAAACGCTACAGCTTATACCCTACACTCTACACCGTACACCCTACACGCTACACTCTACACCCTGCACGCTACACCCTACACCCTACACCCTACATGCTACACCCTACACTCTACACCCTACACCCTACATGCTACACTCTACACCCTACACCCTACTCTACATGCTACACGCTACACGGTACATGATACACGCTACACCCTACACGCTACACGCTACACCCTACACGCTACACGCTACACGCTACAATCTACACCCTACACGCTACACCCTACACCCTACTCCCTACACTCTACACGCTACACGCTACACCCTACACCCTACACTGTACACCCTACACCCTGCACGCTACACTCTACACTCTGCTCCCTACTCTCTACACGCTACACTCTATACCCTACACTCTACACGCTACGCGCTACACGCTACACACTACACGCTACACCCTACACGCTACACTTTACACTCTACACGCTACACTCTACACTCTACACACTACACTCTACACCCTACACCCTACACCCTACTCTACATGCTACACGCTACACGCTACATGCTACACCCTACACGCTACACCCTACACCCTACACGCTACACGCTACACGCTACACTCTACACCCTACACTCTACACCCTACACGCTACACGCTACACGCTACACGCTACACTCTACACGCTAAACGCTACAGCTTATACCCTACACTCTACACCGTACACCCTACACGCTACACTCTACACCCTACACGCTACACCCTACACCCTACACCCTACATGCTACACCCTACACTCTACACCCTACACCCTACACGCTACACCCTACGCCCTGCACGCCACACACTACACTCTACACGCTACACCCTACACACTACACTCTACACGCTACACGCTACACGCTACACCCTACACGCTACACTCTACACCCTACACACTACACTCTATACGCTACACGGTACACACTACACGCTACGCCCTACACCCTACACGCTACATGTTACACTCTACACCATACACGCTACACTCTACACCCTACACGCTACACCCTACACCCTACACGCTACACACAACACGCTACACTCTACACCCTACACGCTGCACTCTATACGCTACACGGTACACGCTACACGCTACACCCTACACCCTACATGCTACACGCTACACCCTACACTGTACACCCTACACCCTACACGCTACACTCTACACGCTACATGCTACACCCTACACTCTACACCCTACACGCTATACGCTACACTCTACACACTGCACGCTACACGCTACACGCTACACCCTACACGCTACACTCTACACCCTACACGCTACACTCTACATGCTACACGCTACACGCTACATGCTACACGCTACACCCTACACGCTACACTCTACACCCTACACCCTACCCCCTACACGCTACACTCTTCACCCTACACGCTACACCCTACACTCTACACCCTACACGCTACTCGCTACACTCTACACCCTACCCGCTACACTCTACACGCTACACGCTACACTCTACACTCTACACGCTACACACTACACTCTACACCCTACACGCAACACGCTACACTCTACACCCTACACGCTACACTCTGCATGCTACACGCTACACCCTACACCCTACACGCTACACTCTACACGCTACACGCTACACTCTACACCATACACGCTACACCCTACACTCTACACCCTACACCCTACGCGCTATACCCGACACCCTACACCCTACATGCTTCACCCTACACGCTACACTCTACACTCTACACCCTACACGCTACATGCTACACTCTACACGCTACACTCTACACCCTACACGCTACACTCTACATCCTACACCCTACACGCTATACGCTACACTCTACACCCTACACCCTACACTCTACACCCTACACGCTACACGCTACACTCTACACCCTACACCCTACACACGCTACACGCTACACCCTACACTCTACACGCTACATGCTACACTCTACACCCTACACGATACATGCTACACCCTACACGCTACAGCCTACACGCTACACGCTACACTCTACACCCTACAAGCTACACGCTACACGCTACACCCTACACTCTACACCCTACACCGTACACGCTACACGCTACACTCTACACGCTACACCCTTCACTCTACACCCTACACCCTACATGCTACACTCTACACCCTACACGGTACACCCTACAATCTACATGCTACATGCTACACTCTACACTCTACACCCTACACGCTACATGCTACACTCTACACCCTACACGCTACACTCTACACCCTACACGCTACATGCTACACTCTACACCATACACCCTACACGCTACATGCTACACGCTACACTCTACACCCTACACGCTACACGCTAGGGTGTAGAGTGTAATATGTAGCGTGTAGTTTGTAGCGTTTAGCTTGTAGGGTGTAGCGTGTAGCGTGTAGGGTGTAGAGTGTAGCGTGTAGCGTGTAGCATGTAGGGTGTAGGGTGTAGAGTGTAGAGTGTAGCATGTAGGGCGTAGAGTGTAGGGTGTAGGATGTAGAGTGTAGGGTTTAGAGTGTAATTTGTAGCGTGTAGGGTGTAGCGTGTAGCATGTAGGGTGTAGGGTGTGGAGTGTAGGGTGTAGCGTGTAGGGTGTAGAGTGTAGCGTGTAGCGTGTAGGGTGTAGAGTGTAGGGTGTAGCGTGTAGGGTGTAGAGTGTAGCGTGTAGGGTGTAGCGTGTAGCGTGCAGGGTGTAGAGTGTAGCGTATAGCGTGTAGGGTGTAGAGTGTAGGGTGTAGCGTGTAGGGTGTAGAGTGTAGGGTGTAGCGTGTAGGGTGTAGAGTGTAGCGTGTAGCGTGTAGGGTGTAGGGTGTAGGGTGTAGCGTGTAGGGTGTAGCATGTAGCGTGTAGCGTGTAGCATGTAGAGTAGGGTGTAGGGTGTAGAGTGTAGTGTGTAGAGTGTAGAGTGTAGTGTGTAGAGTGTAAAGTGTAGCGTGTAGGGTGTAGCGTGTAGTGTGTAGCGTGTAGCGCGTAGCGTGTAGAGTGTAGGGTATAGAGTGTAGCGTGTAGAGAGTAGGGAGCAGAGTGTAGAGTGTAGCGTGCAGGGTGTAGGGTGTACAGTGTAGGGTGTAGGGTGTAGCGTGTAGCGTGTAGAGTGTAGGGAGTAGGGTGTAGGGTGTAGCGTGTAGGGTGTAGAGTGTAGCGTGTAGTGTGTAGCGTGTAGGGTGTAGCGTGTAGGGTGTAGCGTGTATCATGTACCGTGTAGCGTGTAGCATGTAGAGTAGGGTGTAGGGTGTAGAGTGTAGCGTGTAAGGTGTAGGGTGTAGAGTGTAGGGTGTAGCATGTAGGGTGTAGGGTGTAGGGTGTAGGGTGTAGCGTGTAGGGTGTAGAGTGTAGCGTGTAGGGTGTACGGTGTAGAGTGTAGGGTATAAGCTGTAGCGTTTAGCGTGTAGAGTGTAGCGTGTAGCGTGTAGGGTGTAGAGTGTAGGGTGTAGAGTGTAGCGTGTAGCGTGTAGCGTGTAGGGTGTAGGGTGAAGCGTGTAGGGTGTAGCATGTAGCGTGTAGCGTGTAGCATGTAGAGTAGGGTGTAGGGTGTAGGGTGTAGAGTGTAGTGTGTAGAATGTGGATTGTAGCGTGTAGAGTGTAAAGTGTAGCGTGTAGGGTGTAGCGTGTAGTGTGTAGCGTGTAGCGCGTAGCGTGTAGAGTGTAGGGTATAGAGTGTAGCGTGTAGAGAGTAGGGAGCAGAGTGTAGTGTAGCGTGTAGGGTGTAGGGTGTACAGTGTAGGGTGTAGGGTGTAGCGTGTAGCGTG
This sequence comes from Ranitomeya variabilis, assembly GCF_051348905.1. Classification (NCBI taxonomy): domain Eukaryota; kingdom Metazoa; phylum Chordata; class Amphibia; order Anura; family Dendrobatidae; genus Ranitomeya; species Ranitomeya variabilis. Next base: position 160,318 of record NW_027507947.1, on the reverse strand, counting down.
TAGGGTGTAGGGTGTAGGGTGTAGCATGTAGTGTGTAGCGTGTAGCGTGTAGGGTGTAGGGTGTAAAGTGTAGGGTGTAGGGTGTAGAGTGTAACGTGTAGCGTGTAGGGTGTAGCATGTAGCGTGTAGGGTGTAGGGTGTAGAGTGTAGGGTGTAGCGTGTAGGGTGTAGCGTGTAGCGTGTAGGGTGTAGGGTGTAGAGTGTAGGGTGTAGCGTGTAGGGTGTAGCGTGTATCGTGTAGCGTGTAGAGTGTAGCGTCTAGCGTATAGGGTGTAGCGTGTAGCGTGTAGATTGTAGCGTGTAGGGTGTAGGGTGTAGCGTGTAGCGTGTAGGGTGTAGAGTGTAGCGTGTAGTGTGTAGGGTGTAGGGTGTAGAGTGCAGAGTGTAGGGTGTAGAGTGTAGCGTGTAGAGTGTAGGGTGTAGAGTGTAGGGTGTAGAGTGTAACGTGTAGTGTGTAGGGTGTAGCGTGTAGCGTGTAGGGTGTAGCGTGTAGCGTGTAGGGTGCAGGGTGTAGAGTGTAACATGTAGCGTGTAGGGTGTAGCGTGTAGCGTGTATGGTGTAGCGTGTAGCGTGTAGTGTGTAGCGTGTAGGGTGTAGGGTGTAGAGTGTAGAGTGTAGGGTGTAGGGTGTAGAGTGCAGAGTGTAGGGTGTAGAGTGTAGCGTGTAGAGTGTAGGGTGTAGAGTGTAGGGTGTAGAGTGTAACGTGTAGTGTGTAGGGTGTAGCGTGTAGCGTGTAGGGTGTAGCGTGTAGGTTGTAGAGTGTAGCGTGTAGCGTGTAGGGTGTAGGGTGTAGCGTGTAGCGTGTAGAGTGTAGAGTGTAGCGTGTAGCATGTAGAGTTTAGAGTGTAGCGTGTAGGGTGTAGAGTGTAGCGCGTAGCGTGTAGGGTGTAGGGTGTAGAGTGTAGCGTGTAGCGTGCAGTGTACGGTGTAGAGTGTAGGGTGTAGCGTGTAGGGTGTAGAGTGTAGCGTGTAGCGTGTAGCGTGTAGGGTGTAGATTGTAGCGTGTAGGGTGCAGGGTGTAGAGTGTAGCGTGTAGGGTGTAGTGTAACGTGTAGCGTGTAGGGTGTAGCGTGTAGCGTGTAGGGTGTAGGGTGTAGAGTGTAACGTGTAGCGTGTAGGGTGTAGCGTGTAGCGTGTAGGGTGTAGCGTGTAGCGTGTAGTGTGTAGCGTGTAGAGTGTAGGGTGTAGAGTGTAGCGTGTAGGGTGTAGCATGTAGCGTGTAGGGTGTAGGGTGTAGAGTGTAGAGTGTAGCGTTTAGGGTGAAGCATGTAGGGTGTAGGGTGTCGGGTATAGCGTGTAGGGTGTAGCGTGTATGGTGTAGAGTGTAGCGTGTAGCGTGCAGAGTATAGCGTGTAGGGTGTAGCGTGTAGCGTGCAGAGTGTAGGGTGTAGAGTGTAGCGTGTAGCGTGTAGAGTGTAGGGTGTAGAGTGTAGCGTGTAGCGTGTAGAGTGTAGGGTGTAGAGTGTAGCGTGTTGCGTGTGGAGTGTAGCGTGTAGCGTGTAGGTTGTAGAGTGTAGCGTGTAGCGTGTAGGGTGTAGGGTGTAGCGTGTAGCGTGTAGAGTGTAGAGTGTAGCGTGTAGCATGTAGAGTTTAGAGTGTAGCGTGTAGGGTGTAGAGTGTAGCGCATAGCGTGTAGGGTGTAGGGTGTAGAGTGTAGCGTGTAGCGTGTAGTGTACGGTGTAGAGTGTAGGGTGTAGCGTGTAGGGTGTAGAGTGTAGCGTGTAGGGTGTAGGGTGTAGATTGTAGCGTGTAGGGTGCAGGGTGTAGAGTGTAGCGTGTAGGGTGTAGAGTGTAACGTGTAGCGTGTAGGGTGTAGCGTGTAGCGTGTAGGGTGTAGGGTGTAGAGTGTAACGTGTAGCGTGTAGGGTGTAGCGTGTAGCGTGTAGGGTGTAGCGCGTAGCGTGTAGTGTGTAGCGTGTAGAGTGTAGGGTGTAGAGTGTAGCGTGTAGGGTGTAGCATGTAGCGTGTAGGGTGTAGGGTGTAGAGTGTAGAGTGTAGCGTTTAGGGTGAAGCATGTAGGGTGTAGGGTGTCGGGTATAGCGTGTAGGGTGTAGGGTGTAGTGTAGGGTGTAGCGTGTATGGTGTAGAGTGTAGCGTGTAGCGTGCAGAGTATAGCGTGTACGGTGTAGCGTGTAGCGTGCAGAGTGTAGCGTGTAGGGTATAGAGTGTAGCGTGTTGCGTGTAGGGTGTAGAGTGTAGCGTGTAGCGTGTAGAGTGTAGAGTGTAGCGTGTAGCGTGTAGAGTGTAGGGTGTAGAGTATAGCGTGTAGCGTGTAGGGTGTAGGGTGTAGAGTGTAGAGTGTAGCATGTAGCGTGTAGCGTGTAGAGTGTAGCGTGTAGCGTGTAGAGTGTAGGGTGTAGCGTGTAGCGTGTAGCGTGTAGAGTGTAGGGTGTAGAGTGTAGCGTGTAGCGTGTAGAGTGTAGAGTGTAGCGTGTAGGGTGTAGAGTGTAGCGTGTAGCGTTTAGGGTGTAGGGTGTAGAGTGTAGCGTGTAGCGTGTAGAGTGTACGGTGTAGAGTGTAGGGTGTAGCGTGTAGGGTGTAGAGTGTAGCGTGTAGCGTGTAGCGTGTAGGGTTAAGCTACACACTACACACTAAACACAAAAAGAAAAGGATATGCAAACCAATGGGATCCACGTTAAATAGTCAATTTTATTGTACAAAAATAGTAATCCACAAACAGAACCAGGCAAAACATACATTTAAAAACATTTAAAACACTAGTATGGCTGAATAGGCCATAAGTAATTTTACCCGAGGGAATGAAGGAAGCTAATACTTTACAGCATATGTGAGACAGGAGAAATAACCAGAGAGAAAAAATTGCTAGGTATGCGGGTACACCAATCTTAGTCAAATCTACATATAAGAAGCCTATTGTTTACTGCCAACTGTGACCCCCTGAGTACTATGACAGGAAACATATACTCCAGCCTAGTATCTGGAAGAAATACATCATGGATCCTATTTTGTTCAACACAGCATGCGTGCGCACAGTTGGTAAGCAAATGAAAGCAGACCCCTATAGAAAGGTAATCAGGGAAATAGGTATGCTGCAGTACTACAAAATCCTAGTTATTTGGATAAATGTATGCATACAGACGCCTTGTGGAAATACAAAGAATCAGGATCCATTGTCCTAAGGCTTGGAAAAATGCCAGGCCATGCATGAAGTAAATAGGTGTAATTCCATAGCAGTTGTAAAGATAAGTTACCCAAGTCCTGTCCCTCGGGAAAAAAACAAAGGAAGCCCTGAACCCCACGCGTATCGACGCTACTCAAGCGTCTTCATCAGAGGAAAAATTGACACCCTACACGCTACACGCTACACTCTACACCCTACACAATACACGCTACTTGCTACACCCTACATGCTACACTCTACACGCTACACGCTACACGCTACACCCTACACGGTACACGCTACTTGCTACACCCTACATGCTACACTCTACACGCTACACGCTACACGCTACACCCTACACCCTACACCCTACACGCTACACGCTACACCCTACACCCTACACCCTACACGCTACAATCTACACGCTACACGCTACACACTATACGCTACACGCTAGACGCTACACTCTACACGCTACACGATACACGCTACACCCTACACGCTACATCCTACACTCTACACCCTACACCCTACATGCTACACCCTACACTCTACACCCTACACGCTACACCCTATGCCCTGCACGCCACACACTAAACTCTACACGCTACACCCTACACCCTACACTGTACACCCTACACCCTACACGCTACACGCTACACTCTACACGCTACACCCTACACTCTACACCCTACACCCTACACGCTATACGCTACACTCTACACCCTGCACGCTACACGCTACACCCTACATGCTACACTCTACACCCTACACGCTACACCCTACACTCTACACCCTACACCCTACACACTACACGCTACTCGCTACACTCTACACCCTACACGCTACACTCTACACTCTACTCCCTACTCTCTACACGCTACACTCTATACCCTACACTCTAGACGCTACGCGCTACACGCTACACACTACACACTACACGCTACACTTTACACTCTACACGCTACACACTACACGCTACACGCTACACTCTACACCCTACACCCTACTCTACATGCTACACGCTACACGGTACATGATACACGCTACACCCTACACGCTACACGCTACACCCTACACGCTAAACGCTACACTCCACACCCTACACGCTACACCCTACACCCTACTCCCTACACTCTACACGCTACACGCTACACCCTACACCCTACACTGTACACCCTACACCCTACATGCTACACTCTACTCTCTGCTCCCTACTCTCTACACGCTACACTCTATACCCTACACTCTACACGCTACGCGCTACACGCTACACACTACACGCTACACCCTACACGCTACACTTTACACTCTACACGCTACACTCCACACTCTACACACTACACTACACCCTACACCCTACACCCTACTCTACATGCTACACGCTACACACTACATGCTACACCCTACACGCTTCACCCTACACCCTACACGCTACACGCTACACTCTACACCCTACACTCTACACCCTACACGCTACACGCTACACGCTACACTCTACACGCTAAACGCTACAGCTTATACCCTACACTCTACACCGTACACCCTACACGCTACACTCTACACCCTGCACGCTACACCCTACACCCTACACCCTACATGCTACACCCTACACTCTACACCCTACACCCTACATGCTACACTCTACACCCTACACCCTACTCTACATGCTACACGCTACACGGTACATGATACACGCTACACCCTACACGCTACACGCTACACCCTACACGCTACACGCTACACGCTACAATCTACACCCTACACGCTACACCCTACACCCTACTCCCTACACTCTACACGCTACACGCTACACCCTACACCCTACACTGTACACCCTACACCCTGCACGCTACACTCTACACTCTGCTCCCTACTCTCTACACGCTACACTCTATACCCTACACTCTACACGCTACGCGCTACACGCTACACACTACACGCTACACCCTACACGCTACACTTTACACTCTACACGCTACACTCTACACTCTACACACTACACTCTACACCCTACACCCTACACCCTACTCTACATGCTACACGCTACACGCTACATGCTACACCCTACACGCTACACCCTACACCCTACACGCTACACGCTACACGCTACACGCTACACTCTACACCCTACACTCTACACCCTACACGCTACACGCTACACGCTACACGCTACACTCTACACGCTAAACGCTACAGCTTATACCCTACACTCTACACCGTACACCCTACACGCTACACTCTACACCCTACACGCTACACCCTACACCCTACACCCTACATGCTACACCCTACACTCTACACCCTACACCCTACACGCTACACCCTACGCCCTGCACGCCACACACTACACTCTACACGCTACACCCTACACACTACACTCTACACGCTACACGCTACACGCTACACCCTACACGCTACACTCTACACCCTACACACTACACTCTATACGCTACACGGTACACGCTACACGCTACGCCCTACACCCTACACGCTACATGTTACACTCTACACCATACACGCTACACTCTACACCCTACACGCTACACCCTACACCCTACACGCTACACACAACACGCTACACTCTACACCCTACACGCTGCACTCTATACGCTACACGGTACACGCTACACGCTACACCCTACACCCTACATGCTACACGCTACACCCTACACTGTACACCCTACACCCTACACGCTACACTCTACACGCTACATGCTACACCCTACACTCTACACCCTACACGCTATACGCTACACTCTACACACTGCACGCTACACGCTACACGCTACACCCTACACGCTACACTCTACACCCTACACGCTACACTCTACATGCTACACGCTACACGCTACATGCTACACGCTACACCCTACACGCTACACTCTACACCCTACACCCTACCCCCTACACGCTACACTCTTCACCCTACACGCTACACCCTACACTCTACACCCTACACGCTACTCGCTACACTCTACACCCTACCCGCTACACTCTACACGCTACACGCTACACTCTACACTCTACACGCTACACACTACACTCTACACCCTACACGCAACACGCTACACTCTACACCCTACACGCTACACTCTGCATGCTACACGCTACACCCTACACCCTACACGCTACACTCTACACGCTACATGCTACACTCTACACCATACACGCTACACCCTACACTCTACACCCTACACCCTACGCGCTATACCCGACACCCTACACCCTACATGCTTCACCCTACACGCTACACTCTACACTCTACACCCTACACGCTACATGCTACACTCTACACGCTACACTCTACACCCTACACGCTACACTCTACATCCTACACCCTACACGCTATACGCTACACTCTACACCCTACACCCTACACTCTACACCCTACACGCTACACGCTACACTCTACACCCTACACCCTACACACGCTACACGCTACACCCTACACTCTACACGCTACATGCTACACTCTACACCCTACACGATACATGCTACACCCTACACGCTACAGCCTACACGCTACACGCTACACTCTACACCCTACAAGCTACACGCTACACGCTACACCCTACACTCTACACCCTACACCGTACACGCTACACGCTACACTCTACACGCTACACCCTTCACTCTACACCCTACACCCTACATGCTACACTCTACACCCTACACGGTACACCCTACAATCTACATGCTACATGCTACACTCTACACTCTACACCCTACACGCTACATGCTACACTCTACACCCTACACGCTACACTCTACACCCTACACGCTACATGCTACACTCTACACCATACACCCTACACGCTACATGCTACACGCTACACTCTACACCCTACACGCTACACGCTAGGGTGTAGAGTGTAATATGTAGCGTGTAGTTTGTAGCGTTTAGCTTGTAGGGTGTAGCGTGTAGCGTGTAGGGTGTAGAGTGTAGCGTGTAGCGTGTAGCATGTAGGGTGTAGGGTGTAGAGTGTAGAGTGTAGCATGTAGGGCGTAGAGTGTAGGGTGTAGGATGTAGAGTGTAGGGTTTAGAGTGTAATTTGTAGCGTGTAGGGTGTAGCGTGTAGCATGTAGGGTGTAGGGTGTGGAGTGTAGGGTGTAGCGTGTAGGGTGTAGAGTGTAGCGTGTAGCGTGTAGGGTGTAGAGTGTAGGGTGTAGCGTGTAGGGTGTAGAGTGTAGCGTGTAGGGTGTAGCGTGTAGCGTGCAGGGTGTAGAGTGTAGCGTATAGCGTGTAGGGTGTAGAGTGTAGGGTGTAGCGTGTAGGGTGTAGAGTGTAGGGTGTAGCGTGTAGGGTGTAGAGTGTAGCGTGTAGGGTGTAGGGTGTAGGGTGTAGCGTGTAGGGTGTAGCATGTAGCGTGTAGCGTGTAGCATGTAGAGTAGGGTGTAGGGTGTAGAGTGTAGTGTGTAGAGTGTAGAGTGTAGCGTGTAGAGTGTAAAGTGTAGCGTGTAGGGTGTAGCGTGTAGTGGGTAGCGTGTAGCGCGTAGCGTGTAGAGTGTAGGGTATAGAGTGTAGCGTGTAGAGAGTAGGGAGCAGAGTGTAGAGTGTAGCGTGCAGGGTGTAGGGTGTACAGTGTAGGGTGTAGGGTGTAGCGTGTAGCGTGTAGAGTGTAGGGAGTAGGGTGTAGGGTGTAGCGTGTAGGGTGTAGAGTGTAGCGTGTAGTGTGTAGTGTGTAGGGTGTAGCGTGTAGGGTGTAGCGTGTATCATGTACCGTGTAGCGTGTAGCATGTAGAGTAGGGTGTAGGGTGTAGAGTGTAGCGTGTAAGGTGTAGGGTGTAGAGTGTAGGGTGTAGCATGTAGGGTGTAGGGTGTAGGGTGTAGCGTGTAGGGTGTAGAGTGTAGCGTGTAGGGTGTACGGTGTAGAGTGTAGGGTATAAGCTGTAGCGTTTAGCGTGTAGAGTGTAGCGTGTAGCGTGTAGGGTGTAGAGTGTAGGGTGTAGAGTGTAGCGTGTAGCGTGTAGCGTGTAGGGTGTAGGGTGAAGCGTGTAGGGTGTAGCATGTAGCGTGTAGCGTGTAGCATGTAGAGTAGGGTGTAGGGTGTAGGGTGTAGAGTGTAGTGTGTAGAATGTGGATTGTAGCGTGTAGAGTGTAAAGTGTAGCGTGTAGGGTGTAGCGTGTAGTGTGTAGCGTGTAGCGCGTAGCGTGTAGAGTGTAGGGTATAGAGTGTAGCGTGTAGAGAGTAGGGAGCAGAGTGTAGTGTAGCGTGTAGGGTGTAGGGTGTACAGTGTAGGGTGTAGGGTGTAGCGTGTAGCGTGTAGGGTGTAGGGTGTAGGGTGTAGCATGTAGTGTGTAGCGTGTAGCGTGTAGGGTGTAGGGTGTAAAGTGTAGGGTGTAGGGTGTAGAGTGTAACGTGTAGCGTGTAGGGTGTAGCATGTAGCGTGTAGGGTGTAGGGTGTAGAGTGTAGGGTGTAGCGTGTAGGGTGTAGCGTGTAGCGTGTAGGGTGTAGGGTGTAGAGTGTAGGGTGTAGCGTGTAGGGTGTAGCGTGTATCGTGTAGCGTGTAGAGTGTAGCGTCTAGCGTATAGGGTGTAGCGTGTAGCGTGTAGATTGTAGCGTGTAGGGTGTAGGGTGTAGCGTGTAGCGTGTAGGGTGTAGAGTGTAGCGTGTAGTGTGTAGGGTGTAGGGTGTAGAGTGCAGAGTGTAGGGTGTAGAGTGTAGCGTGTAGAGTGTAGGGTGTAGAGTGTAGGGTGTAGAGTGTAACGTGTAGTGTGTAGGGTGTAGCGTGTAGCGTGTAGGGTGTAGCGTGTAGGTTGTAGAGTGTAGCGTGTAGCGTGTAGGGTGTAGGGTGTAGCGTGTAGCGTGTAGAGTGTAGAGTGTAGCGTGTAGCATGTAGAGTTTAGAGTGTAGCGTGTAGGGTGTAGAGTGTAGCGCGTAGCGTGTAGGGTGTAGGGTGTAGAGTGTAGCGTGTAGCGTGCAGTGTACGGTGTAGAGTGTAGGGTGTAGCGTGTAGGGTGTAGAGTGTAGCGTGTAGCGTGTAGCGTGTAGGGTGTAGGGTGTAGATTGTAGCGTGTAGGGTGCAGGGTGTAGAGTGTAGCGTGTAGGGTGTAGTGTAACGTGTAGCGTGTAGGGTGTAGCGTGTAGCGTGTAGGGTGTAGGGTGTAGAGTGTAATGTGTAGCGTGTAGGGTGTAGCGTGTAGCGTGTAGGGTGTAGCGTGTAGCGTGTAGTGTGTAGCGTGTAGAGTGTAGGGTGTAGAGTGTAGCGTGTAGGGTGCAGCATGTAGCGTGTAGGGTGTAGGGTGTAGAGTGTAGAGTGTAGCGTTTAGGGTGAAGCATGTAGGGTGTAGGGTGTCGGGTATAGCGTGTAGGGTGTAGCGTGTATGGTGTAGAGTGTAGCGTGTAGCGTGCAGAGTATAGCGTGTAGGGTGTAGCGTGTAGCGTGCAGAGTGTAGCGTGTAGGGTATAGAGTGTAGCGTGTTGCGTGTAGGGTGTAGAGTGTAGCGTGTAGCGTGTAGAGTGTAGCGTGTAGCGTGTAGAGTGTAGGGTGTAGAGTATAGCGTGTAGCGTGTAGGGTGTAGGGTGTAGAGTGTAGAGTGTAGCATGTAGCGTGTAGCGTGTAGAGTGTAGCGTGTAGCGTGTAGAGTGTAGGGTGTAGCGTGTAGCGTGTAGCGTGTAGAGTGTAGGGTGTAGAGTGTAGCGTGTAGTGTGTAGAGTGTAGAGTGTAGCGTGTAGGGTGTAGAGTGTAGCGTGTAGCGTTTAGGGTGTAGGGTGTAGAGTGTAGCGTGTAGCGTGTAGAGTGTACGGTGTAGAGTGTAGGGTGTAGCGTGTAGGGTGTAGAGTGTAGCGTGTAGCGTGTAGCGTGTAGGGTTAAGCTACACACTACACACTAACCACAAAAAGAAAAGGATATGCAAACCAATGGGATCCACGTTAAATAGTCAATTTTATTGTACAAAAATAGTAATCCACAAACAGAACCAGGCAAAACATACATTTAAAAACATTTAAAACACTAGTATGGCTGAATAGGCCATAAGTAATTTTACCCGAGGGAATGAAGGAAGCTAATACTTTACAGCATATGTGAGACAGGAGAAATAACCAGAGAGAAAAAATTGCTAGGTATGCGGGTACACCAATCTTAGTCAAATCTACATATAAGAAGCCTATTGTTTACTGCCAACTGTGACCCCCTGAGTACTATGACAGGAAACATATACTCCAGCCTAGTATCTGGAAGAAATACATCATGGATCCTATTTTGTTCAACACAGCATGCGTGCGCACAGTTGGTAAGCAAATGAAAGCAGACCCCTATAGAAAGGTAATCAGGGAAATAGGTATGCTGCAGTACTACAAAATCCTAGTTATTTGGATAAATGTATGCATACAGACGCCTTGTGGAAATACAAAGAATCAGGATCCATTGTCCTAAGGCTTGGAAAAATGCCAGGCCATGCATGAAGTAAATAGGTGTAATTCCATAGCAGTTGTAAAGATAAGTTACCCAAGTCCTGTCCCTCGGGAAAAAAACAAAGGAAGCCCTGAACTCCACGCGTATCGACGCTACTCAAGCGTCTTCATCAGAGGAAAAATTGACACCCTACACGCTACACGCTACACTCTACACCCTACACAATACACGCTACTTGCTACACCCTACATGCTACACTCTACACGCTACACGCTACACGCTACACCCTACACGGTACACGCTACTTGCTACACCCTACATGCTACACTCTACACGCTACACGCTACACGCTACACCCTACACCCTACACCCTACACGCTACACGCTACACCCTACACCCTACACCCTACACGCTACAATCTACACGCTACACGCTACACACTATACGCTACACGCTAGACGCTACACTCTACACGCTACACGCTACACGCTACACCCTACACGCTACACCCTACACTCTACACCCTACACCCTACACGCTACACGCTACACGATACACCCTACACGCTGCACCCTACACTCTACACCCTACACGCTACACCCTACACGCTACACGCTACACTCTACACGCTAAACGCTACAGCTTATACCCTACACTCTACACCGTACACCCTACATGCTACACTCTACACCCTACACGCTACACCCTACACCCTACACCCTACATGCTACACCCTACACTCTACACCCTACACGCTACACCCTATGCCCTGCACGCCACACACTAAACTCTACACGCTACACCCTACACCCTACACTGTACACCCTACACCCTACACGCTACACGCTACACTCTACACGCTACACCCTACACTCTACACCCTGCACCCTACACGCTATACGCTACACTCTACACCCTGCACGCTACACGCTACACCCTACATGCTACACTCTACACCCTACACGCTACACCCTACACTCTACACCCTACACCCTACACACTACACGCTACTCGCTACACTCTACACCCTACACGCTACACTCTACACTCTACTCCCTACTCTCTACACGCTACACTCTATACCCTACACTCTACACGCTACACACTACACGCTACACGCTACACTCTACACCCTACACCCTACTCTACATGCTACACGCTACACGGTACATGATACACGCTACACCCTACACGCTACACGCTACACCCTACACGCTACACGCTACACTCCACACCCTACACGCTACACCCTACACCCTACTCCCTACACTCTACACGCTACACGCTACACCCTACACCCTACACTGTACACCCTACACCCTACATGCTACACTCTACACTCTGCTCCCTACTCTCTACACGCTACACTCTATACCCTACACTCTACACGCTACGCGCTACACGCTACACACTACACGCTACACCCTACACGCTACACTTTACACTCTACACGCTACACTCCACACTCTACACACTACACTCTACACCCTACACCCTACACCCTACTCTACATGCTACACGCTACACGCTACATGCTACACCCTACACGCTTCACCCTACACCCTACACGCTACACGCTACACACTACACTCTACACCCTACACTCTACACCCTACACGCTACACGCTACACGCTACACTCTACACGCTAAACGCTACAGCTTATACCCTACACTCTACACCGTACACCCTACACGCTACACTCTACACCCTGCACGCTACACCCTACACCCTACACCCTACATGCTACACCCTACACTCTACACCCTACACCCTACATGCTACACTCTACACCCTACACCCTACTCTACATGCTACACGCTACACGGTACATGATACACGCTACACCCTACACGCTACACCCTACACGCTACACGCTACACGCTACAATCTACACCCTACACGCTACACCCTACACCCTACTCCCTACACTCTACACGCTACACGCTACACCCTACACCCTACACTGTACACCCTACACCCTGCACGCTACACTCTACACTCTGCTCCCTACTCTCTACACGCTACACTCTATACCCTACACTCTACACGCTACGCGCTACACGCTACACACTACACGCTACACCCTACACGCTACACTTTACACTCTACACGCTACACTCTACACTCTACACCCTACACCCTACACCCTACTCTACATGCTACACGCTACACGCTACATGCTACACCCTACACGCTACACCCTACACCCTACACGCTACACGCTACACGCTACACTCTACACCCTACACTCTACACCCTACACGCTACACGCTACACGCTACACGCTACACTCTACACGCTAAACGCTACAGCTTATACCCTACACTCTACACCGTACACCCTACACGCTACACTCTACACCCTACACGCTACACCCTACACCCTACACCCTACATGCTACACCCTACACTCTACACCCTACACCCTACACGCTACACCCTACGCCCTGCACGCCACACACTACACTCTACACGCTACACCCTACACACTACACTCTACACGCTACACGCTACACGCTACACGCTACACTCTACACCCTACACGCTACACTCTACACCCTACACACTACACTCTATACGCTACACGGTACACGCTACACGCTACGCCCTACACCCTACACGCTACATGTTACACTCTACACCATACACGCTACACTCTACACCCTACACGCTACACCCTACACCCTACACGCTACACACTACACGCTACACTCTACACCCTACACGCTGCACTCTATACGCTACACGGTACACGCTACACGCTACACCCTACACCCTACATGCTACACGCTACACTGTACACCCTACACCCTACACGCTACACTCTACACGCTACATGCTACACCCTACACTCTACACCCTACACGCTATACGCTACACTCTACACACTGCACGCTACACGCTACACGCTACACCCTACACGCTACACTCTACACCCTACACGCTACACTCTACATGCTACACGCTACACGCTACATGCTACACGCTACACCCTACACGCTACACTCTACACCCTACACCCTACCCCCTACACGCTACATTCTTCACCCTACACGCTACACCCTACACTCTACACCCTACACCCTACACGCTACTCGCTACACTCTACACCCTACCCGCTACACTCTACACGCTACACTCTACACTCTACACGCTACACGCTACACTCTACACCCTACACGCAACACGCTACACTCTACACCCTACACGCTACACTCTGCATGCTACACGCTACACCCTACACCCTACACGCTACACTCTACACGCTACACGCTACACTCTACACCATACACGCTACACCCTACACTCTACACCCTACACCCTACACGCTATACCCGACACCCTACACCCTACATGCTTCACCCTACACGCTACACTCTACACTCTACACCCTACACGCTACATGCTACACTCTACACGCTACACTCTACACCCTACACGCTACACTCTACATCCTACACCCTACACGCTATACGCTACACTCTACACCCTACACCCTACACTCTACACCCTACACGCTACACGCTACACTCTACACCCTACACCCTACACACGCTACACGCTACACCCTACACTCTACACGCTACATGCTACACTCTACACCCTACACGATACATGCTACACCCTACACGCTACAGCCTACACGCTACACGCTACACTCTACACCCTACAAGCTACACGCTACACCCTACACTCTACACCCTACACCGTACACGCTACACGCTACACTCTACACGCTACACCCTTCACTCTACACCCTACACCCTACATGATACACTCTACACCCTACAATCTACATGCTACATGCTACACTCTACACTCTACACCCTACACCCTACACGCTACATGCTACACTCTACACCCTACACGCTACACTCTACACCCTACACGCTACATGCTACACTCTACACCATACACCCTACACGCTACATGCTACACGCTACACTCTACACCCTACACGCTACACGCTAGGGTGTAGAGTGTAATATGTAGCGTGTAGTTTGTAGCGTTTAGCTTGTAGGGTGTAGCGTGTAGCGTGTAGGGTGTAGAGTGTAGCGTGTAGCATGTAGGGTGTAGGGTGTAGAGTGTAGAGTGTAGCGTGTAGGGTGTAGAGTGTAGGGTGTAGGATGTAGAGTGTAGGGTTTAGAGTGTAATTTGTAGCGTGTAGGGTGTAGCGTGTAGCATGTAGGGTGTAGGGTGTGGAGTGTAGGGTGTAGCGTGTAGGGTGTAGAGTGTAGCGTGTAGCGTGTAGGGTGTAGAGTGTAGGGTGTAGCGTGTAGGGTGTAGAGTGTAGCGTGTAGGGTGTAGCGTGTAGCGTGTAGGGTGTAGGGTGTAGCGTGTAGCGTGTAGAGTGTAGAGTGTAGCGTGTAGCATGTAGAGTTTAGAGTGTAGCGTGTAGGGTGTAGAGTGTAGCGCATAGCGTGTAGGGTGTAGGGTGTAGAGTGTAGCGTGTAGCGTGTAGTGTACGGTGTAGAGTGTAGGGTGTAGCGTGTAGGGTGTAGAGTGTAGCGTGTAGCGTGTAGCGTGTAGGGTGTAGGGTGTAGATTGTAGCGTGTAGGGTGCAGGGTGTAGAGTGTAGCGTGTAGGGTGTAGAGTGTAACGTGTAGCGTGTAGGGTGTAGCGTGTAGCGTGTAGGGTGTAGGGTGTAGAGTGTAACGTGTAGCGTGTAGGGTGTAGCGTGTAGCGTGTAGGGTGTAGCGTGTAGCGTGTAGTGTGTAGCGTGTAGAGTGTAGGGTGTAGAGTGTAGCGTGTAGGGTGTAGCATGTAGCGTGTAGGGTGTAGGGTGTAGAGTGTAGAGTGTAGCGTTTAGGGTGAAGCATGTAGGGTGTAGGGTGTCGGGTATAGCGTGTAGGGTGTAGGGTGTAGAGTGTAGGGTGTAGCGTGTATGGTGTAGAGTGTAGCGTGTAGCGTGCAGAGTATAGCGTGTACAGTGTAGCGTGTAGCGTGCAGAGTGTAGCGTGTAGGGTATAGAGTGTAGCGTGTTGCGTGTAGGGTGTAGAGTGTAGCGTGTAGCGTGTAGAGTGTAGAGTGTAGCGTGTAGCGTGTAGAGTGTAGGGTGTAGAGTATAGCGTGTAGCGTGTAGGGTGTAGGGTGTAGAGTGTAGTGTAGCATGTAGCGTGTAGCGTGTAGAGTGTAGCGTGTAGCGTGTAGAGTGTAGGGTGTAGCGTGTAGCGTGTAGCGTGTAGAGTGTAGGGTGTAGAGTGTAGCGTGTAGAGTGTAGAGTGTAGCGTGTAGGGTGTAGAGTGTAGCGTGTAGCGTTTAGGGTGTAGGGTGTAGAGTGTAGCGTGTAGCGTGTAGAGTGTACGGTGTAGAGTGTAGGGTGTAGCGTGTAGGGTGTAGAGTGTAGCGTGTAGCGTGTAGCATGTAGGGTTAAGCTACACACTACACACTAAACACAAAAAGAAAAGGATATGCAAACCAATGGGATCCACGTTAAATAGTCAATTTTATTGTACAAAAATAGTAATCCACAAACAGAACCAGGCAAAACATACATTTAAAAACATTTAAAACACTAGTATGGCTGAATAGGCCATAAGTAATTTTACCCAAGGGAATGAAGGAAGCTAATACTTTACAGCATATGTGAGACAGGAGAAATAACCAGAGAGAAAAAATTGCTAGGTATGCGGGTACACCAATCTTAGTCAAATCTACATATAAGAAGCCTATTGTTTACTGCCAACTGTGACCCCCTGAGTACTATGACAGGAAACATATACTCCAGCCTAGTATCTGGAAGAAATACATCATGGATCCTATTTTGTTCAACACAGCATGCGTGCGCACAGTTGGTAAGCAAATGAAAGCAGACCCCTATAGAAAGGTAATCAGGGAAATAGGTATGCTGCAGTACTACAAAATCCTAGTTATTTGGATAAATGTATGCATACAGACGCCTTGTGGAAATACAAAGAATCAGGATCCATTGTCCTAAGGCTTGGAAAAATGCCAGGCCATGCATGAAGTAAATAGGTGTAATTCCATAGCAGTTGTAAAGATAAGTTACCCAAGTCCTGTCCCTCGGGAAAAAAACAAAGGAAGCCCTTTACCCCACGCGTATCGACGCTACTCAAGCGTCTTCATCAGAGGAAAAAGTGACACCCTACACGCTACACGCTACACTCTACACTCTACACGCTACACTCTACACCCTACACGCTACACCCTACACTCTACACGCTACATGCTACACTCTACACCCTACACAATACACGCTACTTGCTACACCCTACATGCTACACTCTACACGCTACACGCTACACCCTACACGGTACACCCTACACCCTACACCCTACACGCTACAATCTACACGCTACACACTATACGCTACACGCTAGACGCTACACTCTACACGCTACACGCTACACGCTACACCCTACACGCTACACCCTACACTCTACACCCTACAACCAACACGCTACACGCTACACGCTACACCCTACACGCTACACCCTACACTCTACACCCTACACCCTACACGCTACACGCTACACGCTACACCCTACACGCTACACCCTACACTCTACACCCTACACGCTACACCCTACACGCTACACGCTACACTCTACACCCTACACCCTAAACGCTACACGCTACACTCTACACCCTACACGCTACACTCTACACTCTACACGCTACACGCTACACTCTACACCCTACACTCTACACGCTACACGCTACACGCTACACCCTACACTCTACACGCTACACGCTACACGCTACACCCTACACGCTACACCCTACACTCTACACCCTACAACCAACACGCTACACGCTACACGCTACACCCTACACGCTACACCCTACACTCTACACCCTACACCCTACACGCTACACGCTACACGCTACACCCTACACGCTACACCCTACACGCTACACTCTACACCCTACACCCTACACGCTACACGCTACACTCTACACGCTAAACGCTACAGCTTATACCCTACACTCTACACCGTACACCCTACATGCTACACTCTACACCCTACACGCTACACCCTACACCCTACACCCTACATGCTACACCCTACACTCTACACCCTACACCCTACACGCTACACCCTACGCCCTGCACGCCACACACTACACTCTACACGCTACACCCTACACCCTACACTGTACACCCTACACCCTACACGCTACACGCTACACTCTACACCCTACACCCTACACGCTATACGCTACACTCTACACCTGCACGCTACACGCTACACCCTACACGCTACACTCTACACCGTACACGCTACACCCTACACTCTACACCCTACACCCTACACACTACACGCTACTCGCTACACTCTACACCCTACACGCTACACTCTACACTCTACTCCCTACTCTCTACACGCTACACTCTATACCCTACACTCTACACGCTACGCGCTACACGCTACACACTACACACTACACGCTACACTTTACACTCTACACGCTACACACTACACGCTACACGCTACACTCTACACCCTACACCCTACTCTACATGCTACACGCTACACGGTACATGATACACGCTACACCCTACTCGCTACACGCTACACCCTACACGCTACACGCTACACTCCACACCCTACACGCTACACCCTACACCCTTCTCCCTACACTCTACACGCTACACGCTACACCCTACACCCTACACTGTACACCCTACACCCTACACGCTACACTCTACACTCTGCTCCCTACCCTCTACACGCTACACTCTATACCCTACACTCTACACGCTACGCGCTACACGCTACACACTACACGCTACACCCTACACGCTACACTTTACACACTACACGCTACACTCCACACCCTACACCCTACACCCTACTCTACATGCTACACGCTACACGCTACATGCTACACCCTACACGCTTCACCCTACACCCTACACGCTACACTCTACACCCTACACTCTACACCCTACACGCTACACGCTACACGCTACACTCTACACGCTAAACGCTACAGCTTATACCCTACACTCTACACCGTACACCCTACACGCTACACTCTACACCCTACACGCTACACCCTACACCCTACACCCTACATGCTACACCCTACACTCTACACCCTACACCCTACACGCTACACTCTACACCCTACACCCTACTCTACATGCTACACGCTACACAGTACATGATACACGCTACACCCTACACGCTACACCCTACACGCTACACGCTACACGCTACACTCTACACCCTACACGCTACACCCTACACCCTACTCCCTACACTCTACATGCTACACGCTACACCCTACACCCTACACTGTACACCCTACACTCTGCACGCTACACTCTACACTCTACTCCCTACTCTCTACACGCTACACTCTATACCC
The DNA here is from genome assembly GCF_051348905.1 of Ranitomeya variabilis. Taxonomy (NCBI): domain Eukaryota; kingdom Metazoa; phylum Chordata; class Amphibia; order Anura; family Dendrobatidae; genus Ranitomeya; species Ranitomeya variabilis. The sequence goes on along the minus strand of NW_027507947.1, from coordinate 141,491 downwards.
TACACTCTACACGCTACGCGCTACACGCTACACACTACACACTACACGCTACACTTTACACTCTACACGCTACACACTACACGCTACACGCTACACTCTACACCCTACACCCTACTCTACATGCTACACGCTACACGGTACATGATACACGCTACACCCTACTCGCTACACGCTACACCCTACACGCTACACGCTACACTCCACACCCTACACGCTACACCCTACACCCTTCTCCCTACACTCTACACGCTACTCGCTACACCCTACACCCTACACTGTACACCCTACACCCTACACGCTACACTCTACACTCTGCTCCCTACCCTCTACACGCTACACTCTATACCCTACACTCTACACGCTACGCGCTACACGCTACACACTACACGCTACACCCTACACGCTACACTTTACACTCTACACGCTACACTCCACACCCTACACCCTACACCCTACTCTACATGCTACACGCTACACGCTACATGCTACACCCTACACGCTTCACCCTACACCCTACACGCTACACTCTACACCCTACACTCTACACCCTACACGCTACACGCTACACGCTACACTCTACACGCTAAACGCTACAGCTTATACCCTACACTCTACACCGTACACGCTACACTCTACACCCTACACGCTACACCCTACACCCTACACCCTACATGCTACACCCTACACTCTACACCCTACACCCTACACGCTACACACTACACCCTACACCCTACTCTACATGCTACACGCTACACAGTACATGATACACGCTACACCCTACACGCTACACCCTACACGCTACACGCTACACGCTACACTCTACACCCTACACGCTACACCCTACACCCTACTCCCTACACTCTACATGCTACACGCTACACCCTACACCCTACACTGTACACCCTACACTCTGCACGCTACACTCTACACTCTGCTCCCTACTCTCTACACGCTACACTCTATACCCTACACTCTATACGCTACGCGCTACACGCTACACACTACACGCTACACCCTACACGCTACACTTTACACTCTACACGCTACACTCCACACTCTACACACTACACTCTACACCCTACACCCTACACCCTACTCTACATGCTACACGCTACACGCTACATGCTACACCCTACACGCTTCACCCTACACCCTACACGCTACACGCTACACGCTACACTCTACACCCTACACTCTACACCCTACACGCTACACGCTACACGCTACACTCTACACGCTAAACGCTACAGCTTATACCCTACACTCTACACCGTACACCCTACACGCTACACTCTACACCCTGCACGCTACACCCTACACCCTACACCCTACATGCTACACCCTACACTCTACACCCTACACCCTACATGCTACACTCTACACCCTACACCCTACTCTACATGCTACACGCTACACGGTACATGATACACGCTACACCCTACACGCTACACGCTACACCCTACACGCTACACGCTACACGCTACAATCTACACCCTACACGCTACACCCTACACCCTACTCCCTACACTCTACACGCTACACGCTACACCCTACACCCTACACTGTACACCCTACACCCTGCACGCTACACTCTACACTCTGCTCCCTACTCTCTACACGCTACACTCTATACCCTACACTCTACACGCTACGCGCTACACACTACACGCTACACCCTACACGCTACACTTTACACTCTACACGCTACACTCTACACTCTACACACTACACTCTACACCCTACACCCTACACCCTACTCTACATGCTACACGCTACACGCTACATGCTACACCCTACACGCTACACCCTACACCCTACACGCTACACGCTACACGCTACACGCTACACTCTACACCCTACACTCTACACCCTACACGCTACACGCTACACGCTACACGCTACACTCTACACGCTAAACGCTACAGCTTATACCCTACACTCTACACCGTACACCCTACACGCTACACTCTACACCCTACACGCTACACCCTACACCCTACATGCTACACCCTACACTCTACACCCTACACCCTACACGCTACACCCTACGCCCTGCACGCCACACACTACACTCTACACGCTACACCCTACACACTACACTCTACACGCTACACGCTACACGCTACACGCTACACTCTACACCCTACACGCTACACTCTACACCCTACACACTACACTCTATACGCTACACGGTACACGCTACACGCTACGCCCTACACCCTACACGCTACATGTTACACTCTCCACCTTACACGCTACACTCTACACCCTACACGCTACACCCTACACCCTACACGCTACACACTACACGCTACACTCTACACCCTACACGCTGCACTCTATACGCTACACGGTACACGCTACACGCTACACCCTACACCCTACATGCTACACGCTACACCCTACACTGTACACCCTACACGCTACACTCTACACGCTACATGCTACACCCTACACTCTACACCCTACACGCTATACGCTACACTCTACACACTGCACGCTACACGCTACACGCTACACCCTACACGCTACACTCTACACCCTACACGCTACACTCTACATGCTACACGCTACACGCTACATGCTACACGCTACACCCTACACGCTACACTCTACACCCTACACCCTACCCCCTACACGCTACATTCTTCACCCTACACGCTACACCCTACACTCTACACCCTACACCCTACACGCTACTCGCTACACTCTACACCCTACCCGCTACACTCTACACGCTACACGCTACACTCTACACTCTACACGCTACACGCTACACTCTACACCCTACACGCAACACGCTACACTCTACACCCTACACGCTACACTCTGCATGCTACACGCTACACCCTACACCCTACACGCTACACTCTACACGCTACACGCTACACTCTACACCATACACGCTACACCCTACACTCTACACCCTACACCCTACACGCTATACCCGACACCCTACACCCTACATGCTTCACCCTACACGCTACACTCTACACTCTACACCCTACACGCTACATGCTACACTCTACACGCTACACTCTACACCCTACACGCTACACTCTACATCCTACACCCTACACGCTATACGCTACACTCTACACCCTACACCCTACACTCTACACCCTACACGCTACACGCTACACTCTACACCCTACACCCTACACACGCTACATGCTACACCCTACACGCTACACTCTACACCCTACACGATACATGCTACACCCTACACGCTACAGCCTACACGCTACACGCTACACTCTACACCCTACAAGCTACACGCTACACCCTACACTCTACACCCTACACCGTACACGCTACACGCTACACTCTACACGCTACACCCTTCACTCTACACCCTACACCCTACATGATACACTCTACACCCTACACGGTACACCCTACAATCTACATGCTACATGCTACACTCTACACTCTACACCCTACACCCTACACGCTACATGCTACACTCTACACCCTACACGCTACACTCTACACCCTACACGCTACATGCTACACTCTACACCATACACCCTACACGCTACACCCTACACCCTACACGCTACACACTACACGCTACACTCTACACCCTACACGCTGCACTCTATACGCTACACGGTACACGCTACACGCTACACCCTACACCCTACATGCTACACGCTACACCCTACACTGTACACCCTACACCCTACACGCTACACTCTACACGCTACATGCTACACCCTACACTCTACACCCTACACGCTATACGCTACACTCTACACACTGCACGCTACACGCTACACGCTACACCCTACACGCTACACTCTACACCCTACAAGCTACACTCTACATGCTACACGCTACACGCTACATGCTACACGCTACACCCTACACGCTACACTCTACACCCTACACCCTACCCCCTACACGCTACATTCTTCACCCTACACGCTACACCCTACACTCTACACCCTACACCCTACACGCTACTCGCTACACTCTACACCCTACCCGCTACACTCTACACGCTACACGCTACACTCTACACTCTACATGCTACACGCTACACTCTACACCCTACACGCAACACGCTACACTCTACACCCTACACGCTACACTCTGCATGCTACACGCTACACCCTACACCCTACACGCTACACTCTACACGCTACACGCTACACTCTACACCATACACGCTACACCCTACACTCTACACCCTACACCCTACACGCTATACCCGACACCCTACATGCTTCACCCTACACGCTACACTCTACACTCTACACCCTACACGCTACATGCTACACTCTACACGCTACACTCTACACCCTACACGCTACACTCTACATCCTACACCCTACACGCTATACGCTACACTCTACACCCTACACCCTACACTCTACACCCTACACGCTACACGCTACACTCTACACCCTACACCCTACACACGCTACACGCTACACCCTACACGCTACACTCTACACCCTACACGATACATGCTACACCCTACACGCTACAGCCTACACGCTACACGCTACACTCTACACCCTACAAGCTACACGCTACACCCTACACTCTACACCCTACACCGTACACGCTACACGCTACACTCTACACGCTACACCCTTCACTCTACACCCTACACCCTACATGATACACTCTACACCCTACACGGTACACCCTACAATCTACATGCTACATGCTACACTCTACACTCTACACCCTACACCCTACACGCTACATGCTACACTCTACACCCTACACGCTACACTCTACACCCTACACGCTACATGCTACACTCTACACCATACACCCTACACGCTACATGCTACACGCTACACTCTACACCCTACACGCTACACGCTAGGGTGTAGAGTGTAATATGTAGCGTGTAGTTTGTAGCGTTTAGCTTGTAGGGTGTAGCGTGTAGCGTGTAGGGTGTAGAGTGTAGCGTGTAGCGTGTAGCATGTAGGGTGTAGGGTGTAGAGTGTAGAGTGTAGCGTGTAGGGTGTAGAGTGTAGGGTGTAGGATGTAGAGTGTAGGGTTTAGAGTGTAATTTGTAGCGTGTAGGGTGTAGCGTGTAGCATGTAGGGTGTAGGGTGTGGAGTGTAGGGTGTAGCGTGTAGGGTGTAGAGTGTAGCGTGTAGCGTGTAGGGTGTAGAGTGTAGGGTGTAGCGTGTAGGGTGTAGAGTGTAGCGTGTAGGGTGTAGCGTGTAGCGTGCAGGGTGTAGAGTGTAGCGTATAGCGTGTAGGGTGTAGAGTGTAGGGTGTAGCGTGTAGGGTGTAGAGTGTAGGGTGTAGCGTGTAGGGTGTAGAGTGTAGCGTGTAGCGTGTAGGGTGTAGGGTGTAGGGTGTAGCGTGTAGGGTGTAGAGTGTAGCGTGTAGCGTGTAGGGTGTAGGGTGTAGGGTGTAGCATGTAGTGTGTAGCGTGTAGCGTGTAGGGTGTAGCGTGTAGCATGTAGCGTGTAGCGTGTAGCATGTAGAGTGTAGGGTGTAGGGTGTAGCATGTAGAGTGTAGGGTGTAGGGTGTAGCGTGTAGAGTGTAGGGTATAGAGTGTAGCGTCTAGGGTGTAGAGTGTAGCGTGTAGCGTGTAGGGTGTAGAGTGTAGCGTGTAGGGTGTAGAATATAGCGTGTAGAGAGTAGGGTGTAGCATGTAGCGTGTAGGGTGTAGGGTGTAGAGTGTAGGGTGTAGCGTGTAGGGTGTAGCGTGTAGCGTGTAGGGTGTAGGGTGTAGAGTGTAGGGTGTAGCGTGTAGGGTGTAGCGTGTATCGTGTAGCGTGTAGAGTGTAGCGTCTAGCGTATAGGGTGTAGCGTGTAGCGTGTAGATTGTAGCGTGTAGGGTGTAGGGTGTAGGGTGTAGCGTGTAGCGTGTAGGGTGTAGAGTGTAGCGTGTAGTGTGTAGGGTGTAGGGTGTAGAGTGCAGAGTGTAGGGTGTAGAGTGTAGCGTGTAGAGTGTAGGGTGTAGAGTGTAGGGTGTAGAGTGTAACGTGTAGTGTGTAGGGTGTAGCGTGTAGCGTGTAGGGTGTAGCGTGTAGCGTGTAGGGTGCAGGGTGTAGAGTGTAACATGTAGCGTGTAGGGTGTAGCGTGTAGCGTGTATGGTGTAGCGTGTAGCGTGTAGTGTGTAGCGTGTAGGGTGTAGGGTGTAGAGTGTAGCGTGTAGGGTGTAGGGTGTAGAGTGCAGAGTGTAGGGTGTAGAGTGTAGCGTGTAGAGTGTAGGGTGTAGAGTGTAGGGTGTAGAGTGTAACGTGTAGTGTGTAGGGTGTAGCGTGTAGCGTGTAGGGTGTAGCGTGTAGCGTGTAGGGAGCAGGGTGTAGAGTGTAGCGTGTAGGGTGTAGAGTGTAACGTGTAGCGTGTAGGGTGTAGTGTGTAGGGTGTAGGGTGTAGAGTGTAGCGTGTAGCGTGTAGGGTGTAGCGTGTAGCGTGTAGGGTGTAGGGTGTAGAGTGTAGCGTGTTGCATGTAGGGTGTAGAGTGTAGCGTGTAGAGTGTAGCGTGTAGCGTGTAGCGTGTAGCGTGTAGAGTGTAGCGTGTAGGGTGTAGAGTATAGTGTGTAGCGTGTAGGGTGTATGGTGTAGAGTGTAGAGTGTAGCATGTAGCGTGTAGCGTGTAGAGTGTAGCGTGTAGGGTGTAGAGTGTAGCGTGTTGCATGTAGGGTGTACAGTGTAGCGTGTAGCGTGTAGAGTGTAGGGTGTAGAGTGTAGCGTGTAGCGTGTAGAGTGTAGGGTGTAGAGTGTAGCGTGTTGCGTGTGGAGTGTAGCGTGTAGCGTGTAGGTTGTAGAGTGTAGCTTGTAGCGTGTAGGGTGTAGGGTGTAGCGTGTAGCGTGTAGAGTGTAGAGTGTAGCGTGTAGCATGTAGAGTTTAGAGTGTAGCGTGTAGGGTGTAGAGTGTAGCGCATAGCGTGTAGGGTGTAGGGTGTAGAGTGTAGCGTGTAGCGTGTAGTGTACGGTGTAGAGTGTAGGGTGTAGCGTGTAGGGTGTAGAGTGTAGCGTGTAGGGTGTAGGGTGTAGATTGTAGCGTGTAGGGTGCAGGGTGTAGAGTGTAGCGTGTAGGGTGTAGAGTGTAACGTGTAGCGTGTAGGGTGTAGCGTGTAGCGTGTAGGGTGTAGGGTGTAGAGTGTAACGTGTAGCGTGTAGGGTGTAGCGTGTAGCGTGTAGGGTGTAGCGCGTAGCGTGTAGTGTGTAGCGTGTAGATTGTAGGGTGTAGAGTGTAGCGTGTAGGGTGTAGCATGTAGCGTGTAGGGTGTAGGGTGTAGAGTGTAGAGTGTAGCGTTTAGGGTGAAGCATGTAGGGTGTAGGGTGTCGGGTATAGCGTGTAGGGTGTAGGGTGTAGAGTGTAGGGTGTAGCGTGTATGGTGTAGAGTGTAGCGTGTAGCGTGCAGAGTATAGCGTGTACGGTGTAGCGTGTAGCGTGCAGAGTGTAGCGTGTAGGGTATAGAGTGTAGCGTGTTGCGTGTAGGGTGTAGAGTGTAGCGTGTAGCGTGTAGAGTGTAGAGTGTAGCGTGTAGCGTGTAGAGTGTAGGGTGTAGAGTATAGCGTGTAGCGTGTAGGGTGTAGGGTGTAGAGTGTAGAGTGTAGCATGTAGCGTGTAGCGTGTAGAGTGTAGCGTGTAGCGTGTAGAGTGTAGGGTGTAGCGTGTAGCGTGTAGCGTGTAGAGTGTAGGGTGTAGAGTGTAGCGTGTAGCGTGTAGAGTGTAGAGTGTAGCGTGTAGCGTGTAGAGTGTAGCGTGTAGCGTTTAGGGTGTAGGGTGTAGAGTGTAGCGTGTAGCGTGTAGAGTGTACGGTGTAGAGTGTAGGGTGTAGCGTGTAGGGTGTAGAGTGTAGCGTGTAGCGTGTAGCGTGTAGGGTTAAGCTACACACTACACACTAAACACAAAAAGAAAAGGATATGCAAACCAATGGGATCCACGTTAAATAGTCAATTTTATTGTACAAAAATAGTAATCCACAAACAGAACCAGGCAAAACATACATTTAAAAACATTTAAAACACTAGTATGGCTGAATAGGCCATAAGTAATTTTACCCGAGGGAATGAAGGAAGCTAATACTTTACAGCATATGTGAGACAGGAGAAATAACCAGAGAGAAAAAATTGCTAGGTATGCGGGTACACCAATCTTAGTCAAATCTACATATAAGAAGCCTATTGTTTACTGCCAACTGTGACCCCCTGAGTACTATGACAGGAAACATATACTCCAGCCTAGTATCTGGAAGAAATACATCATGGATCCTATTTTGTTCAACACAGCATGCGTGCGCACAGTTGGTAAGCAAATGAAAGCAGACCCCTATAGAAAGGTAATCAGGGAAATAGGTATGCTGCAGTACTACAAAATCCTAGTTATTTGGATAAATGTATGCATACAGACGCCTTGTGGAAATACAAAGAATCAGGATCCATTGTCCTAAGGCTTGGAAAAATGCCAGGCCATGCATGAAGTAAATAGGTGTAATTCCATAGCAGTTGTAAAGATAAGTTACCCAAGTCCTGTCCCTCGGGAAAAAAACAAAGGAAGCCCTGAACCCCACGCGTATCGACGCTACTCAAGCGTCTTCATCAGAGGAAAAATTGACACCCTACACGCTACACGCTACACTCTACACCCTACACAATACACGCTACTTGCTACACCCTACATGCTACACTCTACACGCTACACGCTACACGCTACACCCTACACGGTACACGCTACTTGCTACACCCTACATGCTACACTCTACACGCTACACGCTACACGCTACACCCTACACCCTACACCCTACACGCTACACGCTACACCCTACACCCTACACCCTACACGCTACAATCTACACGCTACACGCTACACACTATACGCTACACGCTAGACGCTACACTCTACACGCTACACGATACACGCTACACCCTACACGCTACATCCTACACTCTACACCCTACACCCTACATGCTACACCCTACACTCTACACCCTACACGCTACACCCTATGCCCTGCACGCCACACACTAAACTCTACACGCTACACCCTACACCCTACACTGTACACCCTACACCCTACACGCTACACGCTACACTCTACACGCTACACCCTACACTCTACACCCTACACCCTACACGCTATACGCTACACTCTACACCCTGCACGCTACACGCTACACCCTACATGCTACACTCTACACCCTACACGCTACACCCTACACTCTACACCCTACAGCCTACACACTACACGCTACTCGCTACACTCTACACCCTACACGCTACACTCTACACTCTACTCCCTACTCTCTACACGCTACACTCTATACCCTACACTCTACACTTTACACTCTACACGCTACACACTACACGCTACACGCTACACTCTACACCCTACACCCTACTCTACATGCTACACGCTACACGGTACATGATACACGCTACACCCTACACGCTACACGCTACACCCTACACGCTACACGCTACACTCCACACCCTACACGCTACACCCTACACCCTACTCCCTACACTCTACACGCTACACGCTACACCCTACACCCTACACTGTACACCCTACACCCTACATGCTACACTCTACTCTCTGCTCCCTACTCTCTACACGCTACACTCTATACCCTACACTCTACACGCTACGCGCTACACGCTACACACTACACGCTACACCCTACATGCTACACTTTACACTCTACACGCTACACTCCACACTCTACACACTACACTCTACACCCTACACCCTACACCCTACTCTACATGCTACACGCTACACACTACATGCTACACCCTACACGCTTCACCCTACACCCTACACGCTACACGCTACACTCTACACCCTACACTCTACACCCTACACGCTACACGCTACACGCTACACTCTACACGCTAAACGCTACAGCTTATACCCTACACTCTACACCGTACACCCTACACGCTACACTCTACACCCTGCACGCTACACCCTACACCCTACACCCTACATGCTACACCCTACACTCTACACCCTACACCCTACATGCTACACTCTACACCCTACACCCTACTCTACATGCTACACGCTACACGGTACATGATACACGCTACACCCTACACGCTACACGCTACACCCTACACGCTACACGCTACACGCTGCAATCTACACCCTACACGCTACACCCTACACCCTACTCCCTACACTCTACACGCTACACGCTACACCCTACACCCTACACTGTACACCCTACACCCTGCACGCTACACTCTACACTCTGCTCCCTACTCTCTACACGCTACACTCTATACCCTACACTCTACACGCTACGCGCTACACGCTACACACTACACGCTACACCCTACACGCTACACTTTACACTCTACACGCTACACTCTACACTCTACACACTACACTCTACACCCTACACCCTACACCCTACTCTACATGCTACACGCTACACGCTACATGCTACACCCTACACGCTACACCCTACACCCTACACGCTACACGCTACACGCTACACTCTACACCCTACACTCTACACCCTACACGCTACACGCTACACGCTACACGCTACACTCTACACGCTAAACGCTACAGCTTATACCCTACACTCTACACCGTACACCCTACACGCTACACTCTACACCCTACACGCTACACCCTACACCCTACACCCTACATGCTACACCCTACACTCTACACCCTACACCCTACACGCTACACCCTACGCCCTGCACGCCACACACTACACTCTACACGCTACACCCTACACACTACACTCTACACGCTACACGCTACACGCTACACCCTACACGCTACACTCTACACCCTACACACTACACTCTATACGCTACACGGTACACACTACACGCTACGCCCTACACCCTACACGCTACATGTTACACTCTACACCATACACGCTACACTCTACACCCTACACGCTACACCCTACACGCTACACGGTACACACTACACGCTACGCCCTACACCCTACACGCTACATGTTACACTCTACACCATACACGCTACACTCTACACCCTACACGCTACACCCTACACCCTACACGCTACACACAACACGCTACACTCTACACCCTACACGCTGCACTCTATACGCTACACGGTACACGCTACACGCTACACCCTACACCCTACATGCTACACGCTACACCCTACACTGTACACCCTACACCCTACACGCTACACTCTACACGCTACATGCTACACCCTACACTCTACACCCTACACGCTATACGCTACACTCTACACACTGCACGCTACACGCTACACGCTACACCCTACACGCTACACTCTACACCCTACACGCTACACTCTACATGCTACACGCTACACGCTACATGCTACACGCTACACCCTACACGCTACACTCTACACCCTACACCCTACCCCCTACACGCTACACTCTTCACCCTACACGCTACACCCTACACTCTACACCCTACACGCTACTCGCTACACTCTACACCCTACCCGCTACACTCTACACGCTACACGCTACACTCTACACTCTACACGCTACACACTACACTCTACACCCTACACGCAACACGCTACACTCTACACCCTACACGCTACACTCTGCATGCTACACGCTACACCCTACACCCTACACGCTACACTCTACACGCTACACGCTACACTCTACACCATACACGCTACACCCTACACTCTACACCCTACACCCTACGCGCTATACCCGACACCCTACACCCTACATGCTTCACCCTACACGCTACACTCTACACTCTACACCCTACACGCTACATGCTACACTCTACACGCTACACTCTACACCCTACACGCTACACTCTACATCCTACACCCTACACGCTATACGCTACACTCTACACCCTACACCCTACACTCTACACCCTACACGCTACACGCTACACTCTACACCCTACACCCTACACACGCTACACGCTACACCCTACACTCTACACGCTACATGCTACACTCTACACCCTACACGATACATGCTACACCCTACACGCTACAGCCTACACGCTACACGCTACACTCTACACCCTACAAGCTACACGCTACACGCTACACCCTACACTCTACACCCTACACCGTACACGCTACACGCTACACTCTACACGCTACACCCTTCACTCTACACCCTACACCCTACATGCTACACTCTACACCCTACACGGTACACCCTACAATCTACATGCTACATGCTACACTCTACACTCTACACCCTACACGCTACATGCTACACTCTACACCCTACACGCTACACTCTACACCCTACACGCTACATGCTACACTCTACACCATACACCCTACACGCTACATGCTACACGCTACACTCTACACCCTACACGCTACACGCTAGGGTGTAGAGTGTAATATGTAGCGTGTAGTTTGTAGCGTTTAGCTTGTAGGGTGTAGTGTGTAGCGTGTAGGGTGTAGAGTGTAGCGTGTAGCGTGTAGCATGTAGGGTGTAGGGTGTAGAGTGTAGAGTGTAGCATGTAGGGCGTAGAGTGTAGGGTGTAGGATGTAGAGTGTAGGGTTTAGAGTGTAATTTGTAGCGTGTAGGGTGTAGCGTGTAGCATGTAGGGTGTAGGGTGTGGAGTGTAGGGTGTAGCGTGTAGGGTGTAGAGTGTAGCGTGTAGCGTGTAGGGTGTAGAGTGTAGGGTGTAGCGTGTAGGGTGTAGAGTGTAGCGTGTAGGGTGTAGCGTGTAGCGTGCAGGGTGTAGAGTGTAGCGTATAGCGTGTAGGGTGTAGAGTGTAGGGTGTAGCGTGTAGGGTGTAGAGTGTAGGGTGTAGCGTGTAGGGTGTAGAGTGTAGCGTGTAGCGTGTAGGGTGTAGGGTGTAGGGTGTAGCGTGTAGGGTGTAGCATGTAGCGTGTAGCGTGTAGCATGTAGAGTAGGGTGTAGGGTGTAGAGTGTAGTGTGTAGAGTGTAGAGTGTAGCGTGTAGAGTGTAAAGTGTAGCGTGTAGGGTGTAGCGTGTAGTGTGTAGCGTGTAGCGCGTAGCGTGTAGAGTGTAGGGTATAGAGTGTAGCGTGTAGAGAGTAGGGAGCAGAGTGTAGAGTGTAGCGTGCAGGGTGTAGGGTGTACAGTGTAGGGTGTAGGGTGTAGCGTGTAGCGTGTAGAGTGTAGGGAGTAGGGTGTAGGGTGTAGCGTGTAGGGTGTAGAGTGTAGCGTGTAGTGTGTAGCGTGTAGGGTGTAGCGTGTAGGGTGTAGCGTGTATCATGTACCGTGTAGCGTGTAGCATGTAGAGTAGGGTGTAGGGTGTAGAGTGTAGCGTGTAAGGTGTAGGGTGTAGAGTGTAGGGTGTAGCATGTAGGGTGTAGGGTGTAGGGTGTAGCGTGTAGGGTGTAGAGTGTAGCGTGTAGGGTGTACGGTGTAGAGTGTAGGGTATAAGCTGTAGCGTTTAGCGTGTAGAGTGTAGCGTGTAGCGTGTAGGGTGTAGAGTGTAGGGTGTAGAGTGTAGCGTGTAGCGTGTAGCGTGTAGGGTGTAGGGTGAAGCGTGTAGGGTGTAGCATGTAGCGTGTAGCGTGTAGCATGTAGAGTAGGGTGTAGGGTGTAGGGTGTAGAGTGTAGTGTGTAGAATGTGGATTGTAGCGTGTAGAGTGTAAAGTGTAGCGTGTAGGGTGTAGCGTGTAGTGTGTAGCGTGTAGCGCGTAGCGTGTAGAGTGTAGGGTATAGAGTGTAGCGTGTAGAGAGTAGGGAGCAGAGTGTAGTGTAGCGTGTAGGGTGTAGGGTGTACAGTGTAGGGTGTAGGGTGTAGCGTGTAGCGTGTAGGGTGTAGGGTGTAGGGTGTAGCATGTAGTGTGTAGCGTGTAGCGTGTAGGGTGTAGGGTGTAAAGTGTAGGGTGTAGGGTGTAGAGTGTAGGGTGTAGCGTGTAGGGTGTAGCGTGTAGCGTGTAGGGTGTAGGGTGTAGAGTGTAGGGTGTAGCGTGTAGGGTGTAGCGTGTATCGTGTAGCGTGTAGAGTGTAGCGTCTAGCGTATAGGGTGTAGCGTGTAGCGTGTAGATTGTAGCGTGTAGGGTGTAGGGTGTAGCGTGTAGCGTGTAGGGTGTAGAGTGTAGCGTGTAGTGTGTAGGGTGTAGGGTGTAGAGTGCAGAGTGTAGGGTGTAGAGTGTAGCGTGTAGAGTGTAGGGTGTAGAGTGTAGGGTGTAGAGTGTAACGTGTAGTGTGTAGGGTGTAGCGTGTAGCGTGTAGGGTGTAGCGTGTAGGTTGTAGAGTGTAGCGTGTAGCGTGTAGGGTGTAGGGTGTAGCGTGTAGCGTGTAGAGTGTAGAGTGTAGCGTGTAGCATGTAGAGTTTAGAGTGTAGCGTGTAGGGTGTAGAGTGTAGCGCGTAGCGTGTAGGGTGTAGGGTGTAGAGTGTAGCGTGTAGCGTGCAGTGTACGGTGTAGAGTGTAGGGTGTAGCGTGTAGGGTGTAGAGTGTAGCGTGTAGCGTGTAGCGTGTAGGGTGTAGGGTGTAGATTGTAGCGTGTAGGGTGCAGGGTGTAGAGTGTAGCGTGTAGGGTGTAGTGTAACGTGTAGCGTGTAGGGTGTAGCGTGTAGCGTGTAGGGTGTAGGGTGTAGAGTGTAACGTGTAGCGTGTAGGGTGTAGCGTGTAGCGTGTAGGGTGTAGCGTGTAGCGTGTAGTGTGTAGCGTGTAGAGTGTAGGGTGTAGAGTGTAGCGTGTAGGGTGCAGCATGTAGCGTGTAGGGTGTAGGGTGTAGAGTGTAGAGTGTAGCGTTTAGGGTGAAGCATGTAGGGTGTAGGGTGTCGGGTATAGCGTGTAGGGTGTAGCGTGTATGGTGTAGAGTGTAGCGTGTAGCGTGCAGAGTATAGCGTGTAGGGTGTAGCGTGTAGCGTGCAGAGTGTAGCGTGTAGGGTATAGAGTGTAGCGTGTTGCGTGTAGGGTGTAGTGTAGCGTGTAGCGTGTAGAGTGTAGAGTGTAGCGTGTAGCGTGTAGAGTGTAGGGTGTAGAGTATAGCGTGTAGCGTGTAGGGTGTAGGGTGTAGAGTGTAGAGTGTAGCATGTAGCGTGTAGCGTGTAGAGTGTAGCGTGTAGCGTGTAGAGTGTAGGGTGTAGCGTGTAGCGTGTAGCGTGTAGAGTGTAGGGTGTAGAGTGTAGCGTGTAGTGTGTAGAGTGTAGAGTGTAGCGTGTAGGGTGTAGAGTGTAGCGTGTAGCGTTTAGGGTGTAGGGTGTAGAGTGTAGCGTGTAGCGTGTAGAGTGTACGGTGTAGAGTGTAGGGTGTAGCGTGTAGGGTGTAGAGTGTAGCGTGTAGCGTGTAGCGTGTAGGGTAGGGTTGAGCGACTTTCATTTTTTTAAGATCGAGTAGGGTTTTGGGAAACCCGATTTTGTCCAGAGTCGAGTCGAGTGCAGTCGGCCGATTATCGCTAAAAGTCGGGGATCGACCGAAACACGAAACCCAATGCAAGTCAATGGGGAAGCATAGTCGGCAGTGAGTGGAGGCCAGGAAAACACCTACAGTGCCCATTTTAATGCCAAAAACATCCATTCTTGTTTCTGAAGCTTGCCAATCTTAATTAACTGTATAATAATAGTTGGGCATAGGGAATTGGGTGAAAGTTGTGGGGGGAGTAGGGCTGGCTCAAGTTTTTCGTGGGCCCAGGAAATGCGGACTACGTCACGGCGGTGTTGCAGGGAAAGGTAAGTATTTAAAAGTTGCAAGTGCTGTGATCCTGAGCAAGCAGGGGGGGGGCCCACTCGTTCGCATTGCCACTGGCACAGGGCCCCTCAAAGTACGGCGGTGTGTTTGCATGGCGGGGGCGCCTCCCACCAGCAGCGACACTTTTGCGTACTCTGAGGGGCCCTGTGCCAGTGACGTCGCCAACGAGTATGCCCCCCCACCTGATGAAGGAACCTGCACTTTCATCTGCACCTTCCTCTTTGTCCCTGTGTAAGGTGGTATAACATGCGGGAAGGGGAACCTTACTTTCAGCAGGGACAGATTCTGGCTGTGTAGAGTACAAGGGGAATGTAGTGGTCTAGGTCAATGTACCAGCAGACTCATTTAGCAGTGGCTGGGCAATGGGCAGGATGAGGAGGAAACAGATATAGGGCCAAAGAATAAAGTAGGCTACATGCAGTTCAAAATTGGTAACAGGACTAAACAGGCGGCATTGCTTTGTTCAGTGGAGTAGCAAACCCAAGAGCAGCAGACACTGTTTCAAGGGCCTAACCACACTAGTAGGCCAAATGCAGTTTAATATCTGATAGTATAGGGCGAAAGCCAGAATGTGGAAGCTCAGCTTTGTTCAGTTGAGGACAACACCAGGGAGGGGCAGACACCTTTAGTAGGCCGGAAAAGCCTATTGCATTTTTTAAAATGGTAATTTGGAGCAGAAGGTTGAAGCTCAGCTTTATTTACTTGAGGGCAACACCAGGGAGGGGCAGAAGCCGTTAGTAGGCCCTAACCACCATTTTTTTTTTTTAAACCACATAATGAGAGCCGGAAGGTTGAAGCTCAGCTTTATTTAGTTGAGGACAACACCAGGGAGGGGCACACAGACAGACACCTTTAGTAGGCCTGAAAAGCCTATTGCATTTTTCAAAATGGTAATTTGGAGCAGAAGGTTGAAGCTCAGCTTTATTTAGTTGAGGGCAACACCAGGGAGGGGCAGAAGCCGTTAGTAGGCCCTAACCACCATTTTTTTTTTTAAAACCACATAATGAGAGCCGGAAGGTTGAAGCTCAGCTTTATTTAGTTGAGGACAACACCAGGGAGGGGCAGAAGCCGTTAGTAGGCCCTAACCACCATTTTTTTTTTTTAAACCACATAATGAGAGCCGGAAGGTTGAAGCTCAGCTTTATTTAGTTGAGGACAACACCAGGGAGGGGCACACAGACAGACACCTTTAGTAGGCCTGAAAAGCCTATTGCATTTTTCAAAATGGTAATTTGGAGCAGAAGGTTGAAGCTCAGCTTTATTTAGTTGAGGGCAACACCAGGGAGGGGCAGAAGCCGTTAGTAGGCCCTAACCACCATTTTTTTTTTTAAAACCACATAATGAGAGCCGGAAGGTTGAAGCTCAGCTTTATTTAGTTGAGGACAACACCAGGGAGGGGCAGAAGCCGTTAGTAGGCCCTAACCACCATTTTTTTTTTTTAAACCACATAATGAGAGCCGGAAGGTTGAAGCTCAGCTTTATTTAGTTGAGGACAACACCAGGGAGGGGCACACAGACAGACACCTTTAGTAGGCCTGAAAAGCCTATTGCATTTTTCAAAATGGTAATTTGGAGCAGAAGGTTGAAGCTCAGCTTTATTTAGTTGAGGGCAACACCAGGGAGGGGCAGAAGCCGTTAGTAGGCCCTAACCACCATTTTTTTTTTAAAACCACATAATGAGAGCCGGAAGGTTGAAGCTCAGCTTTATTTAGTTGAGGACAACACCAGGGAGGGGCAGAAGCCGTTAGTAGGCCCTAACCACCATTTTTTTTTTTAAAACCACATAATGAGAGCCGGAAGGTTGAAGCTCAGCTTTATTTAGTTGAGGACAACACCAGGGAGGGGCACACAGACAGACACCTTTTGTAGGCCTGAAAAGCCTATTGCATTTTTCAAAATGGTAATTTGGAGCAGAAGGTTGAAGCTCAGCTTTATTTAGTTGAGGGCAACACCAGGGAGGGGCAGAAGCCGTTAGTAGGCCCTAACCACCATTTTTTTTTTTTAAACCACATAATGAGAGCCGGAAGGTTGAAGCTCAGCTTTATTTAGTTGAGGGCAACACCAGGGAGGGGCAGAAGCCGTTAGTAGGCCCTAACCACCATTTTTTTTTTTTAAACCACATAATGAGAGCCGGAAGGTTGAAGCTCAGCTTTATTTAGTTGAGGACAACACCAGGGAGGGGCAGAAGCCGTTAGTAGGCCCTAACCAAAGTTGAAGGCCAAATGCAGTTTAATTTCTGATACTATAGGCCGAAAGCCAGAAGGTGGAAGTTCCGATTTAGACAGTGGAGGACAATTTGAATTAGGGACTGCAGACAGACTTAGTAGGCTGTCCCCTGTGGACCATGCATCCACCACATTAACCCATTGCGCCGTAATGGACACGTAATCTTCCGTGGCCATGCCTACAGGTCCATGCGTCTGTTGTCAGGTGCACCTTTGTACTCACAGATTGCCAGAGTGCATGGACAATGCGGTCTTCTACATGCTGGTGGAGGGTTGGGATGGCTTTTCTCGCAAAAGAAGTGTCGACTGGTTAGCTTGTAGCGTGGTACAGCGTAGTCCATCATGGCCTTATTAATAGTAAATAAAATATATAACTAGGCTCTATGAACTTTTAAATAGGTTCCAGGGGTACACGGGCAGCATTGGTGTGGTCAGTGGAGGAGTATTGCAAGTAGGGGCTGCAGACAGGCTATCAAAGGCCTAAAATAACAAACAGTAGGCAGTCATGGCAGTTTTACATCGGTTACATGGATACACAGGCAGGCACTCCAGGCAGCATTGTGGTCAGTGGAGGAGTATTGCAAGTAGGGGCCGCAGACAGGCTATCAAAGGCCTAAAATAACAAACAATAGGCTCATGGCAGTTTTACAGCGGTTACATGGATACACGGGCAGGCAGCTTGGTGGTCAGTGGAGGAGTATTTAAAGTAGGGACCGCAGACAGGCTTCAAAGGCCTAACATAAGAAAATGGGCTGGCTGTAGGCACTTTATAATTGGTTCCAGGGGTACACGGGCAGCAGTGGTCTGGTCAGTGGAGGAGTATTTAAAGTAGGGACCGCAGACAGGCTATCAAAGGCCTAACATAACAAACAATAGGCTCATGGCAGTTTCACAGCGGTTACATGGATACACGGGCAGGCAGCTTGGTGGTCAGTGGAGGAGTATTGCAAGTAGGGGCTGCAGACAGGCTATCAAAGGCCTAAAATAACAAACAGTAGGCAGTCATGGCAGTTTTACATCGGTTACATGGATACACAGGCAGGCACTCCAGGCAGCATTGTGGTCAGTGGAGGAGTATTGCAAGTAGGGACCGCAGACAGGCTTCAAAGGCCTAACATAAAAAAATGGGCTGGCTGTAGGCACTTTATAATTGGTTCCAGGGGTACACGGGCAGCAGTGGTCTGGTCAGTGGAGGAGTATTTAAAGTAGGGACCGCAGACAGGCTATCAAAGGCCTAAAATAACAAACAATAGGCTCATGGCAGTTTCACAGCGGTTACATGGATACACGGGCAGGCAGCTTGGTGGTCAGTGGAGGAGTATTGCAAGTAGGGGCCGCAGACAGGCTATCAAAGGCCTAAAATAACAAACAATAGGCTCATGGCAGTTTTACAGCGGTTACATGGATACACAGGCAGCTTGGTGGTGAGTGGAGGAGTAGTGCAAGGAGTGTCTGTCCCAGTACTCCCAAAATATAAATAGATGTTAATGTCTCGCAAAACAACCAAAACAAAAAAAAAAGGTGGCATACTTAGGTACAGGGGTGGGCTCATCTACTGAGTTTCTGACATAGTAATTTGGCAGTAACTATTTAATGGTGCCAATATAGGACACAGACACAGACTACTTTAAGTTGCATCATAGATGTCTACAAATTTGTATTGTCAGTGCCAGACATTGAATGATGTCAGCGAATAGACTAAAGATTGGTGGAGCTGTGCGACATAATTTTGCACGTGGTAGAGCACATTTTGAGCTGGGGTAGGGGGGAACTCTCTTGAGGCCGGCGGGACCGCCCCAGGGCCCCTCATGTTACAACGGTGTGTCTGACGTTGGGTGCGCACCACCACCGCCAGAGACACTACATTGTACTATGAGGGACCCAGTAGCAATGCCGTCAACCAAAAGCGAGCACACCCACCTCTTCAGACAAACAGCAGTCTCACGGGTGCTTGCGCCAAGTCGCGATACCACGGCCCCGTGTGGGGAGTTTTGCCATTTAGGGAGGTGTAAACATGTCGTATGCTGTACAATCAGCTGCAGCAAATTAGACATTAGAAAAGTAATTCACAGGCAAGAGCTTTTCATAGGAAAGCTAGGTGTCGGCCGGGCAAGGTGGGGCAAAAGATTTCGAAATCCAGTTGTGGTTCATTTTAATGAATGTTAGATCGTCAACATTTTGGGTAGCCAGACGAGTCCTTTTTTCGGTTAATATTGAACCTGCAGCACTGAATACTCTTTCTGATAGGACACTTGCTGCCGGGCAAGCAAGCTCCTGCAATGCATATTCTGCCAATTCTGGCCAGGTGTCTAATTTGGAGGCCCAGTAATCAAATGGGAATGACGGTTGAGGGAGAACATCGATAAGGGATGAAAAATAGTTAGTAACCATACTGGACAAATGTTGTCTCCTGTCACTTTCAATTGATGCAGCAGTACCTGTCCTGTCTGCGGTCATAGCAAAATCACTCCACAACCTGGTCAGAAAACCCCTCTGTCCAATGCCACTTCTGATGTGTGCACCCCTAACACTCCTAGTCTGCTGCCCCCTGGAGCTCGTGTGAGAACGATCACGTGCGCTGTGTGCTGGGAATGCCTGAAGCAAACGGTCAACAAGAGTTGATTGTTTGGTTGCTAATATTAGTTCCAAGTTCTCATGTGGCATAATATTTTGCAATTTGCCTTTATAGCGTGGATCAAGGAGGCAGGCCAACCAGTAATCGTCATCGTTCATCATTTTCGTAATGCGTGTGTCCCTTTTTAGGATACGTAAGGCATAATCCGCCATGTGGGCCAAAGTTCCAGTTGTCAAATCTCCGGTTGTGATTGGTTGAGGGGCAGTTGCAGGCAAATCTACGTCACTTGTGTCCCTCAAAAAACCAGAACCCGGCCGTGACACGCAACCAAATTCCTGTGCCCCCGGGAAAGGTTCGGCATTAAAAATATACTCATCCCCATCATCCTCCTCGTCCTCCACCTCCTCTTCGCCCGCTACCTCGTCCTGTACACTGCCCTGACCAGACAATGGCTGACTGTCATCAAGGCTTTCCTCTTCCTCTGGTGCAGACGCCTGCTCCTTTATGTGCGTCAAACTTTGCATCAGCAGACGCATTAGGGGGATGCTCATGCTTATTACGGCGTTGTCTGCACTAACCAGCCGTGTGCATTCCTCAAAGCACTGAAGGACTTGACACATGTCTTGTATCTTAGACCACTGCACACCTGACAACTCCATGTCTGCCATCCTACTGCCTGCCCGTGTATCCTCCCACAAATAAATAACAGCACGCCTCTGTTCGCACAGTCTCTGAAGCATGTGCAGTGTTGAGTTCCACCTTGTTGCAACGTCTATGATTAGGCGATGCTGGGGAAGGTTCAAAGACCGCTGATAGGTCTGCATACGGCTGGCGTGTACAGGCGAACGTCGGATATGTGAGCAAAGTGCACGCACTTTGAGGAGCAGGTCGGAGAACCCAGGATAAGTTTTCAATAAGCACTGCACCACCAGGTTTAAGGTGTGAGCCAGGCAAGGAATGTGTTTCAGTTGGGAAAGGGAGATGGCAGCCATGAAATTCCTTCCGTTATCACTCACTACCTTGCCTGCCTCAAGATCTACTGTGCCCAGCCACGACTGCGTTTCTTGTTGCAAGAACTCGGACAGAACTTCCGCGGTGTGTCTATTGTCGCCCAAGCACTTCATAGCCAATACAGCCTGCTGACGCTTGGCAGTAGCTGGCCCATAATGGGACAACTGGTGTGCAACAGTGTCATCTGCCGATGGAGTGGTTGGCAGACTGCGTTCTGTGGAAGAGCTGTAGCTTCTGCAGGAGGACGAGGAGGAGGAGGAGGAGGGGGTGCGAACGCCTACAGCCAACTGTTTCCTAGACCGTGGGCTAGGCACAACTGTCCCTAAATTGATGTCGCCTGTGGACCCTGCATCCACCACATTCACCCAGTGTGCCGTGATGGACACATAACGTCCCTGGCCATGCCTACTGGTCCATGCATCTGTAGTCAGGTGCACCTTTGTACTCACAGATTGCCTGAGTGCATGGACGATGCGCTGTTTAACATGCTGGTGCAGGGCTGGGATGGCTTTTCTGGAAAAAAAGTGTCGACTGGGTAGCTCGTATCGTGGTTCAGCGTACTCCATCAGGGCTTTGAAAGCTTCGCTTTCAACTAACCGGTAGGGCATCATCTCTAACGAGATTAGTCTAGCTATGTGGGCGTTAAAACCCTGTGTACGCGGATGCGAGGATAAGTACTTCCTTTTTCTAACCAGAGTCTCATGTAGGGTGAGCTGGACTGGAGAGCTGGAGATCGTGGAACTTTCGGGTGTGCCGGTGTACATGGCAGACTGAGAGACGGTTGGAGACGGTATTGTTTCCGCCGGTGCCCTAGATGCAATATTTCCTCCTACAAAACTGGTGATTCCCTGACCCTGACTGCTTTTGGCTGGCAAAGAAACCTGCACAGATACTGCCTGTGGTGCGGAAAATGGTGGCCTTACAGTGACGGAAGGGATGTTGCGTTGCTGACTAGCTTCATTGGCCGAGGGTGCTACAACCTTGAGGGACGTTTGGTAGTTAGTCCAGGCTTGAAAATGCATGGTGGTTAAGTGTCTATGCATGCAACTAGTATTTAGACTTTTCAGATTCTGACCTCTGCTTAAGCTAGTTGAACATTTTTGACAGATGACTTTGCGCTGATCAGTTGGATGTTGTTTAAAAAAATGCCAGACTGCACTCTTCCTAGACTCGGATCCCTTTTCAGGGATTGCAGACTGAGCTTTAACCGGATGGCAACGCTGTGCTCCAACAGGTTTTGGCTTTGACACGCGTTTTGGGCCAGATACGGGCCCGGCAGATGTAACCTGTTGCGATGTTGATGCCTGCTGCGGCCCCTCCTCCACCTCCGCTTCTGAACTACTGCCGCCTGCACCCTGTTCCCCCAATGGCTGCCAATCGGGGTCAATAACTGGGTCATCTATTACCTCCTCTTCGAGCTCGTGTGCAACTTCGTCTGTGTCACTGTGTCGGTCGGTGGTATAGCGTTCGTGGCGGGGCAACATAGTCTCATCAGGGTCTGATTGTGGATCTGTACCCTGAGAGGGCAATGTGGTGGTCTGAGTCAAAGGAGCAGCATAGTACTCTGGCTGTGGCTGTGCATCAGTGCACTCCATGTCAGAATATACTTGTAATGGGCATGGCCTGTTAAATGTTTCACTTTCTAAGCCAGGGACGGTATGTGTAAAGAGCTCCATGGAGTGACCCGTTGTGTCGCCTGCTGCATCCTTCTCTCTTGTTGTAGTTTTTGCTGAGGAGGACAAGGAAGCGACTTGTCCCTGACCGTGAACATCCACAAGCGACGCGCTGCTTTTACATTTACCAGTTTCGGAAGAGGAGGCAAAAGAGCTAGAGGCTGAGTCTGCAATGTAAGCCAAAACTTGCTGTTGCTGCTCCGCCTTTAAAAGCGGTTTTCCTACTCCCAGAAAAGAGAGCGTTCGAGGCCTTGTGTAGCCTGACGACGAAACTGGCTCCACAGCTCCAGACTTAGGTGGAATATTTTTATCCCCACGACCACCTGATGCTCCTCTACCACTACCATCATTACCAGCTGACAATGAACGCCCACGACGACCTCTTGCACCAGACTTCCTCATTGTTTTAAAATCTTAACCAAAGTAACTTTATTTGTTGCTGTCAAACAACTTACACGGTGAGCTATAACTTCAGTATGATTTCAATATCCCTTAACAGGTTGGTGAGACCACAAGGAAAATCAGGCACAATGTTACACACTCTGTTTTCTGTGGCACAAAATCACAGAGATGACACACACGCAGGACTGTCACTCAAGCACTAATGTCAATATTAATCTCCCACCTAATTTATTTTTTTTTTTTTCTCAGGGAGACTTTAGAAACCAAATAATATTAAAAAAAAAAAAAAAAAAGGCTTTCTATGGCCCACAATTAGAGAGAGAGAGGTGGCACACCCAGGAGTCAAGACTGGCACACAAGCTGAGAGGGCAATATTACTCTCCCACTGTTTTTTTATGTATTTTTTGTTTTTTCAGGGAGACTTTAGAAACCCAATAATATTTTTTAAAAAAAATAAATAGGCTTTCTATGGCCCACTGAATGAGAGGGAGAGAGGTGGCACACCCAGGAGTCAAGACTGGCACACAAGCTGAAAGGGCAATATTACTCTCCCACTGTTTTTTTAGGTTTTTTTTTTTTTTTCAGGGAGACTTTAGAAACCCAATAATATTTAAAAAAAAAAATAAATAGGCTTTCTATGGCCCACTGAATGAAAGGGAGAGAGGTGGCACACCCAGGAGTCAAGACTGGCACACAAGCTGAAAGGGCAATATTACTCTCCCACTGTTTTTTTATGTATTTTTTGTTTTTTCAGGGAGACTTTAGAAACCCAATAATATTTAAAAAAAAAAATAAATAGGCTTTCTATGGCCCACTGAATGAGAGGGAGAGAGGTGGCACACCCAGGAGTCAAGACTGGCACACAAGCTGAAAGGGCAATATTACTCTCCCACTGTTTTTTTAGGTTTTTTTTTTTTTTTCAGGGAGACTTTAGAAACCCAATAATATTTAAAAAAAAAAATAAATAGGCTTTCTATGGCCCACTGAATGAAAGGGAGAGAGGTGGCACACCCAGGAGTCAAGACTGGCACACAAGCTGAAAGGGCAATATTACTCTCCCACTGTTTTTTTATGTATTTTTTGTTTTTTCAGGGAGACTTTAGAAACCCAATAATATTTAAAAAAAAAAATAAATAGGCTTTCTATGGCCCACTGAATGAGAGGGAGAGAGGTGGCACACCCAGGAGTCAAGACTGGCACACAAGCTGAAAGGGCAATATTACTCTCCCACTGTTTTTTTAGGTTTTTTTTTTTTTTTCAGGGAGACTTTAGAAACCAAATAATATAAAAAAAAAAAAAAAAAAAAAATAGGCTTGCTATAGCCCACTGAATGAGAGATAGCACACACAGCAGTGGCACACAAGCCCTGACTGAGGCCAATATTTTTCTCCCACTGATTGATGTAGTGTTTTTGTGTTGAGGTAGAATTTAGAACACAAATCACGGAAAAAATAAATAGGCTTTCTATGGCCCACTGAATGAAAGGGAGAGAGGTGGCACACCCAGGAGTCAAGACTGGCACACAAGCTGAAAGGGCAATATTACTCTCCCACTGTTTTTTTATGTATTTTTTGTTTTTTCAGGGAGACTTTAGAAACCCAATAATATTTAAAAAAAAAAATAAATAGGCTTTCTATGGCCCACTGAATGAGAGGGAGAGAGGTGGCACACCCAGGAGTCAAGACTGGCACACAAGCTGAAAGGGCAATATTACTCTCCCACTGTTTTTTTAGGTTTTTTTTTTTTTTTTCAGGGAGACTTTAGAAACCCAATAATATTTAAAAAAAAAAATAAATAGGCTTTCTATGGCCCACTGAATGAGAGGGAGAGAGGTGGCACACCCAGGAGTCAAGACTGGCACACAAGCTGAAAGGGCAATATTACTCTCCCACTGTTTTTTTAGGTTTTTTTTTTTTTTTCAGGGAGACTTTAGAAACCCAATAATATTTAAAAAAAAAAATAAATAGGCTTTCTATGGCCCACTGAATGAAAGGGAGAGAGGTGGCACACCCAGGAGTCAAGACTGGCACACAAGCTGAAAGGGCAATATTACTCTCCCACTGTTTTTTTATGTATTTTTTGTTTTTTCAGGGAGACTTTAGAAACCCAATAATATTTTTAAAAAAAAATAAATAGGCTTTCTATGGCCCGCTGAATGAGAGGGAGAGAGGTGGCACACCCAGGAGTCAAGACTGGCACACAAGCTGAAAGGGCAATATTATTCTCCCACTGTTTTTTTAGGTTTTTTTTTTTTTTTCAGGGAGAATTAGAAACCAAATAATATTAAAAAAAAAAAATAAATAGGCTTTCTATGGCCCACTGAATGAGAGGGAGAGAGGTGGCACACCCAGGAGTCAAGACTGGCACACAAGCTGAAAGGGCAATATTACTCTCCCACTGTTTTTTTAGGTTTTTTTTTTTTTTTCAGGGAGACTTTAGAAACCAAATAATATTAAAAAAAAAAAAAAAAAAAAAAAAATAGGCTTGCTATAGCCCACTGAATGAGAGATAGCACACACAGCAGTGGCACACAAGCCCTGACTGAGGCCAATATTTTTCTCCCACTGATTGATGTAGTGTTTTTGTGTTGAGGTAGAATTTAGAACACAAATCACGGAAAAAATAAATAGGCTTTCTATGGCCCACTGAATGAAAGGGAGAGAGGTGGCACACCCAGGAGTCAAGACTGGCACACAAGCTGAAAGGGCAATATTACTCTCCCACTGTTTTTTTATGTATTTTTTGTTTTTTCAGGGAGACTTTAGAAACCCAATAATATTTTTTAAAAAAAATAAATAGGCTTTCTATGGCCCACTGAATGAGAGGGAGAGAGGTGGCACACCCAGGAGTCAAGACTGGCACACAAGCTGAAAGGGCAATATTACTCTCCCACTGTTTTTTTAGGTTTTTTTTTTTTTTCAGGGAGACTTTAGAAACCAAATAATATTAAAAAAAAAAAAAAAAAATAGGCTTGCTATAGCCCACTGAATGAGAGATAGCACACACAGCAGTGGCACACAAGCCCTGACTGAGGCCAATATTTTTCTCCCACTGATTGATGTAGTGTTTTTGTGTTGAGGTAGATTTTAGAACACAAATCACGGAAAAAATAAATAGGCTTTCTATGGCCCACTCAGTGAGAGATGGCACACACAGGGATGGCACTGTAGCAGAAATGCCAATCTTAATCTCCCACAAAAAAAAAAAAAAAAAAAAAAAAAAACTGTCCTACAATTACTATCTCCCTGCAGTAATGTAAGCCAGGTATGGCAGGCAGCAATAGGAGTGGACTGATGCACAAATTAAATAAAAAGTGTGGACAAACAAAAAAGATAGCTGTGCAGAAAGGAAGGAACAAGAGGATATGTGCTTTGAAAAAAGCAGTTGGTTTCCACAGTGGCGTACACACAGCAATACAGCTATCACGGAGCCTTCTAGGGCAGCCCAATGAGCTACAGCGCTGAGGGGAAAAAAAAAAAAAAATAGCTTCCACAGTCCCTGCACACCGAAGGTGGTGTTGGACAGTGGAAATCGCTGCAGCACAAGCGGTTTGGTGGTTAGTGGACCCTGCCTAACGCTCTCCCTGCTTCTGACGAAGCGGCAGCAACCTGTCCCTAAGCTCAGATCAGCAGCAGTAAGATGGCGGTCGGCGGGAACGCCCCTTTATAGCCCCTGTGACGCCGCAGACAGCAAGCCAATCACTGCAATGCCCTTCTCTAAGATGGTGGGGACCAGGATCTATGTCATCACGCTGCCCACACTCTGCGTTCACCTTCATTGGCTGAGAAATGGCGCTTTTCGCGTCATTGAAACGCGACTTTGGCGCGAAAGTCGCGTACCGCATGGCCGACAAGCACAGGGGTCGGATCGGGTTTCATGAGACGCCGACTTAGCCAAAAGTCGGCGACTTTTGAAAATGATCGACCCGTTTCGCTCAACCCTAGTGTAGGGTTAAGCTACACACTACACACTAAACACAAAAAGAAAAGGATATGCAAACCAATGGGATCCACGTTAAATAGTCAATTTTATTGTACAAAAATAGTAATCCACAAACAGAACCAGGCAAAACATACATTTAAAAACATTTAAAACACTAGTATGGCTGAATAGGCCATAAGTAATTTTACCCGAGGGAATGAAGGAAGCTAATACTTTACAGCATATGTGAGACAGGAGAAATAACCAGAGAGAAAAAATTGCTAGGTATGCGGGTACACCAATCTTAGTCAAATCTACATATAAGAAGCCTATTGTTTACTGCCAACTGTGACCCCCTGAGTACTATGACAGGAAACATATACTCCAGCCTAGTATCTGGAAGAAATACATCATGGATCCTATTTTGTTCAACACAGCATGCGTGCGCACAGTTGGTAAGCAAATGAAAGCAGACCCCTATAGAAAGGTAATCAGGGAAATAGGTATGCTGCAGTACTACAAAATCCTAGTTATTTGGATAAATGTATGCATACAGACGCCTTGTGGAAATACAAAGAATCAGGATCCATTGTCCTAAGGCTTGGAAAAATGCCAGGCCATGCATGAAGTAAATAGGTGTAATTCCATAGCAGTTGTAAAGATAAGTTACCCAAGTCCTGTCCCTCGGGAAAAAAACAAAGGAAGCCCTGAACCCCACGCGTATCGACGCTACTCAAGCGTCTTCATCAGAGGAAAAATTGACACCCTACACGCTACACGCTACACTCTACACCCTACACAATACACGCTACTTGCTACACCCTACATGCTACACTCTACACGCTACACGCTACACGCTACACCCTACACGGTACACGCTACTTGCTACACCCTACATGCTACACTCTACACGCTACACGCTACACGCTACACCCTACACCCTACACCCTACACGCTACACGCTACACCCTACACCCTACACCCTACACGCTACAATCTACACGCTACACGCTACACACTATACGCTACACGCTAGACGCTACACTCTACACGCTACACGCTACACGCTACACCCTACACGCTACACCCTACACTCTACACCCTACACCCTACACGCTACACGCTACACGATACACCCTACACGCTGCACCCTACACTCTACACCCTACACGCTACACCCTACACGCTACACGCTACACTCTACACGCTAAACGCTACAGCTTATACCCTACACTCTACACCGTACACCCTACATGCTACACTCTACACCCTACACGCTACACCCTACACCCTACACCCTACATGCTACACCCTACACTCTACACCCTACACGCTACACCCTATGCCCTGCACGCCACACACTAAACTCTACACGCTACACCCTACACCCTACACTGTACACCCTACACCCTACACGCTACACGCTACACTCTACACGCTACACCCTACACTCTACACCCTGCACCCTACACGCTATACGCTACACTCTACACCCTGCACGCTACACCCTACATGCTACACTCTACACCCTACACGCTACACCCTACACTCTACACCCTACACCCTACACACTACACGCTACTCGCTACACTCTACACCCTACACGCTACACTCTACACTCTACTCCCTACTCTCTACACGCTACACTCTATACCCTACACTCTACACGCTACACACTACACGCTACACGCTACACTCTACACCCTACACCCTACTCTACATGCTACACGCTACACGGTACATGATACACGCTACACCCTACACGCTACACGCTACACCCTACACGCTACACGCTACACTCCACACCCTACACGCTACACCCTACACCCTACTCCCTACACTCTACACGCTACACGCTACACCCTACACCCTACACTGTACACCCTACACCCTACATGCTACACTCTACACTCTGCTCCCTACTCTCTACACGCTACACTCTATACCCTACACTCTACACGCTACGCGCTACACGCTACACACTACACGCTACACCCTACACGCTACACTTTACACTCTACACGCTACACTCCACACTCTACACACTACACTCTACACCCTACACCCTACACCCTACTCTACATGCTACACGCTACACGCTACATGCTACACCCTACACGCTTCACCCTACACCCTACACGCTACACGCTACACACTACACTCTACACCCTACACTCTACACCCTACACGCTACACGCTACACGCTACACTCTACACGCTAAACGCTACAGCTTATACCCTACACTCTACACCGTACACCCTACACGCTACACTCTACACCCTGCACGCTACACCCTACACCCTACACCCTACATGCTACACCCTACACTCTACACCCTACACCCTACATGCTACACTCTACACCCTACACCCTACTCTACATGCTACACGCTACACGGTACATGATACACGCTACACCCTACACGCTACACCCTACACGCTACACTCTACACGCTACACGCTACACGCTACACGCTACACTCTACACCCTACACGCTACACTCTACACCCTACACACTACACTCTATACGCTACACGGTACACGCTACACGCTACGCCCTACACCCTACACGCTACATGTTACACTCTACACCATACACGCTACACTCTACACCCTACACGCTACACCCTACACCCTACACGCTACACACTACACGCTACACTCTACACCCTACACGCTGCACTCTATACGCTACACGGTACACGCTACACGCTACACCCTACACCCTACATGCTACACGCTACACCCTACACTGTACACCCTACACCCTACACGCTACACTCTACACGCTACATGCTACACCCTACACTCTACACCCTACACGCTATACGCTACACTCTACACACTGCACGCTACACGCTACACGCTACACCCTACACGCTACACTCTACACCCTACACGCTACACTCTACATGCTACACGCTACACGCTACATGCTACACGCTACACCCTACACGCTACACTCTACACCCTACACCCTACCCCCTACACGCTACATTCTTCACCCTACACGCTACACCCTACACTCTACACCCTACACCCTACACGCTACTCGCTACACTCTACACCCTACCCGCTACACTCTACACGCTACACTCTACACTCTACACGCTACACGCTACACTCTACACCCTACACGCAACACGCTACACTCTACACCCTACACGCTACACTCTGCATGCTACACGCTACACCCTACACCCTACACGCTACACTCTACACGCTACACGCTACACTCTACACCATACACGCTACACCCTACACTCTACACCCTACACCCTACACGCTATACCCGACACCCTACACCCTACATGCTTCACCCTACACGCTACACTCTACACTCTACACCCTACACGCTACATGCTACACTCTACACGCTACACTCTACACCCTACACGCTACACTCTACATCCTACACCCTACACGCTATACGCTACACTCTACACCCTACACCCTACACTCTACACCCTACACGCTACACGCTACACTCTACACCCTACACCCTACACACGCTACACGCTACACCCTACACTCTACACGCTACATGCTACACTCTACACCCTACACGATACATGCTACACCCTACACGCTACAGCCTACACGCTACACGCTACACTCTACACCCTACAAGCTACACGCTACACCCTACACTCTACACCCTACACCGTACACACTACACGCTACACTCTACACGCTACACCCTTCACTCTACACCCTACACCCTACATGATACACTCTACACCCTACACGGTACACCCTACAATCTACATGCTACATGCTACACTCTACACTCTACACCCTACACCCTACACGCTACATGCTACACTCTACACCCTACACGCTACACTCTACACCCTACACGCTACATGCTACACTCTACACCATACACCCTACACGCTACATGCTACACGCTACACTCTACACCCTACACGCTACATGCTAGGGTGTAGAGTGTAATATGTAGCGTGTAGTTTGTAGCGTTTAGCTTGTAGGGTGTAGCGTGTAGCGTGTAGGGTGTAGAGTGTAGCGTGTAGCGTGTAGCATGTAGGGTGTAGGGTGTAGAGTGTAGAGTGTAGCGTGTAGGGTGTAGAGTGTAGGGTGTAGGATGTAGAGTGTAGGGTTTAGAGTGTAATTTGTAGCGTGTAGGGTGTAGCGTGTAGCATGTAGGGTGTAGGGTGTGGAGTGTAGGGTGTAGCGTGTAGGGTGTAGAGTGTAGCGTGTAGCGTGTAGGGTGTAGAGTGTAGGGTGTAGCGTGTAGGGTGTAGAGTGTAGCGTGTAGGGTGTAGCGTGTAGCGTGTAGGGTGTAGGGTGTAGCGTGTAGCGTGTAGCGTGTAGAGTGTAGAGTGTAGCGTGTAGCATGTAGAGTTTAGAGTGTAGCGTGTAGGGTGTAGAGTGTAGCGCATAGCGTGTAGGGTGTAGGGTGTAGAGTGTAGCGTGTAGCGTGTAGTGTACGGTGTAGAGTGTAGGGTGTAGCGTGTAGGGTGTAGAGTGTAGCGTGTAGCGTGTAGCGTGTAGGGTGTAGGGTGTAGATTGTAGCGTGTAGGGTGCAGGGTGTAGAGTGTAGCGTGTAGGGTGTAGAGTGTAACGTGTAGCGTGTAGGGTGTAGCGTGTAGCGTGTAGGGTGTAGGGTGTAGAGTGTAACGTGTAGCGTGTAGGGTGTAGCGTGTAGCTTGTAGGGTGTAGCGTGTAGCGTGTAGTGTGTAGCGTGTAGAGTGTAGGGTGTAGAGTGTAGCGTGTAGGGTGTAGCATGTAGCGTGTAGGGTGTAGGGTGTAGAGTGTAGAGTGTAGCATGTAGGGCGTAGAGTGTAGGGTGTAGGATGTAGAGTGTAGGGTTTAGAGTGTAATTTGTAGCGTGTAGGGTGTAGCGTGTAGCATGTAGGGTGTAGGGTGTGGAGTGTAGGGTGTAGCTTGTAGGGTGTAGAGTGTAGCGTGTAGCGTGTAGGGTGTAGAGTGTAGGGTGTAGCGTGTAGGGTGTAGAGTGTAGCGTGTAGGGTGTAGCGTGTAGCGTGCAGGGTGTAGAGTGTAGCGTATAGCAAGTAGGGTGTAGAGTGTAGGGTGTAGCGTGTAGGGTGTAGAGTGTAGGGTGTAGCGTGTAGGGTGTAGAGTGTAGCGTGTAGCGTGTAGGGTGTAGGGTGTAGGGTGTAGCGTGTAGGGTGTAGCATGTAGCGTGTAGCGTGTAGCATGTAGAGTAGGGTGTAGGGTGTAGAGTGTAGTGTGTAGAGTGTAGAGTGTAGCGTGTAGAGTGTAAAGTGTAGCGTGTAGGGTGTAGCGTGTAGTGTGTAGCGTGTAGCGCGTAGCGTGTAGAGTGTAGGGTATAGAGTGTAGCGTGTAGAGAGTAGGGAGCAGAGTGTAGAGTGTAGCGTGCAGGGTGTAGGGTGTACAGTGTAGGGTGTAGGGTGTAGCGTGTAGCGTGTAGAGTGTAGGGAGTAGAGTGTAGGGTGTAGCGTGTAGGGTGTAGAGTGTAGCGTGTAGTGTGTAGCGTGTAGGGTGTAGCGTGTAGGGTGTAGCGTGTATCATGTACCGTGTAGCGTGTAGCATGTAGAGTAGGGTGTAGGGTGTAGAGTGTAGCGTGTAAGGTGTAGGGTGTAGAGTGTAGGGTGTAGCATGTAGGGTGTAGGGTGTAGGGTGTAGCGTGTAGGGTGTAGCGTGTAGGGTGTAGGGTATAAGCTGTAGCGTTTAGCGTGTAGAGTGTAGAGTGTAGCGTGTAGCGTGTAGGGTGTAGAGTGTAGGGTGTAGAGTGTAGCGTGTAGCGTGTAGCGTGTAGGGTGTAGGGTGAAGCGTGTAGGGTGTAGCATGTAGCGTGTAGCGTGTAGCATGTAGAGTAGGGTGTAGGGTGTAGGGTGTAGAGTGTAGTGTGTAGAATGTGGATTGTAGCGTGTAGAGTGTAAAGTGTAGCGTGTAGGGTGTAGCGTGTAGTGTGTAGCGTGTAGCGCGTAGCGTGTAGAGTGTAGGGTATAGAGTGTAGCGTGTAGAGAGTAGGGAGCAGAGTGTAGTGTAGCGTGTAGGGTGTAGGGTGTACAGTGTAGGGTGTAGGGTGTAGCGTGTAGCGTGTAGGGTGTAGGGTGTAGGGTGTAGCATGTAGTGTGTAGCGTGTAGCGTGTAGGGTGTAGGGTGTAAAGTGTAGGGTGTAGGGTGTAGAGTGTAACGTGTAGCGTGTAGGGTGTAGCATGTAGCGTGTAGGGTGTAGGGTGTAGAGTGTAGGGTGTAGCGTGTAGGGTGTAGCGTGTAGCGTGTAGGGTGTAGGGTGTAGAGTGTAGGGTGTAGCGTGTAGGGTGTAGCGTGTATCGTGTAGCGTGTAGAGTGTAGCGTCTAGCGTATAGGGTGTAGCGTGTAGCGTGTAGATTGTAGCGTGTAGGGTGTAGGGTGTAGCGTGTAGCGTGTAGGGTGTAGAGTGTAGCGTGTAGTGTGTAGGGTGTAGGGTGTAGAGTGCAGAGTGTAGGGTGTAGAGTGTAGCGTGTAGAGTGTAGGGTGTAGAGTGTAGGGTGTAGAGTGTAACGTGTAGTGTGTAGGGTGTAGCGTGTAGCGTGTAGGGTGTAGCGTGTAGCGTGTAGGGTGCAGGGTGTAGAGTGTAACATGTAGCGTGTAGGGTGTAGCGTGTAGCGTGTATGGTGTAGCGTGTAGCGTGTAGTGTGTAGCGTGTAGGGTGTAGGGTGTAGAGTGTAGAGTGTAGGGTGTAGGGTGTAGAGTGCAGAGTGTAGGGTGTAGAGTGTAGCGTGTAGAGTGTAGGGTGTAGAGTGTAGGGTGTAGAGTGTAACGTGTAGTGTGTAGGGTGTAGCGTGTAGCGTGTAGGGTGTAGCGTGTAGGTTGTAGAGTGTAGCGTGTAGCGTGTAGGGTGTAGGGTGTAGCGTGTAGCGTGTAGAGTGTAGAGTGTAGCGTGTAGCATGTAGAGTTTAGAGTGTAGCGTGTAGGGTGTAGAGTGTAGCGCGTAGCGTGTAGGGTGTAGGGTGTAGAGTGTAGCGTGTAGCGTGCAGTGTACGGTGTAGAGTGTAGGGTGTAGCGTGTAGGGTGTAGAGTGTAGCGTGTAGCGTGTAGCGTGTAGGGTGTAGGGTGTAGATTGTAGCGTGTAGGGTGCAGGGTGTAGAGTGTAGCGTGTAGGGTGTAGTGTAACGTGTAGCGTGTAGGGTGTAGCGTGTAGCGTGTAGGGTGTAGAGTGTAACGTGTAGCGTGTAGGGTGTAGCGTGTAGCGTGTAGGGTGTAGCGTGTAGCGTGTAGTGTGTAGCGTGTAGAGTGTAGGGTGTAGAGTGTAGCGTGTAGGGTGTAGCATGTAGCGTGTAGGGTGTAGGGTGTAGAGTGTAGAGTGTAGCGTTTAGGGTGAAGCATGTAGGGTGTAGGGTGTCGGGTATAGCGTGTAGGGTGTAGCGTGTATGGTGTAGAGTGTAGCGTGTAGCGTGCAGAGTATAGCGTGTAGGGTGTAGCGTGTAGCGTGCAGAGTGTAGCGTGTAGGGTATAGAGTGTAGCGTGTTGCGTGTAGGGTGTAGAGTGTAGCGTGTAGCGTGTAGAGTGTAGAGTGTAGCGTGTAGCGTGTAGAGTGTAGGGTGTAGAGTATAGCGTGTAGCGTGTAGGGTGTAGGGTGTAGAGTGTAGAGTGTAGCATGTAGCGTGTAGCGTGTAGAGTGTAGCGTGTAGCGTGTAGAGTGTAGGGTGTAGCGTGTAGCGTGTAGCGTGTAGAGTGTAGGGTGTAGAGTGTAGCGTGTAGTGTGTAGAGTGTAGAGTGTAGCGTGTAGGGTGTAGAGTGTAGCGTGTAGCGTTTAGGGTGTAGGGTGTAGAGTGTAGCGTGTAGCGTGTAGAGTGTACGGTGTAGAGTGTAGGGTGTAGCGTGTAGGGTGTAGAGTGTAGCGTGTAGCGTGTAGCGTGTAGGGTTAAGCTACACACTACACACTAAACACAAAAAGAAAAGGATATGCAAACCAATGGGATCCACGTTAAATAGTCAATTTTATTGTACAAAAATAGTAATCCACAAACAGAACCAGGCAAAACATACATTTAAAAACATTTAAAACACTAGTATGGCTGAATAGGCCATAAGTAATTTTACCCGAGGGAATGAAGGAAGCTAATACTTTACAGCATATGTGAGACAGGAGAAATAACCAGAGAGAAAAAATTGCTGGGTATGCGGGTACACCAATCTTAGTCAAATCTACATATAAGAAGCCTATTGTTTACTGCCAACTGTGACCCCCTGAGTACTATGACAGGAAACATATACTCCAGCCTAGTATCTGGAAGAAATACATCATGGATCCTATTTTGTTCAACACAGCATGCGTGCGCACAGTTGGTAAGCAAATGAAAGCAGACCCCTATAGAAAGGTAATCAGGGAAATAGGTATGCTGCAGTACTACAAAATCCTAGTTATTTGGATAAATGTATGCATACAGACGCCTTGTGGAAATACAAAGAATCAGGATCCATTGTCCTAAGGCTTGGAAAAATGCCAGGCCATGCATGAAGTAAATAGGTGTAATTCCATAGCAGTTGTAAAGATAAGTTACCCAAGTCCTGTCCCTCGGGAAAAAAACAAAGGAAGCCCTGAACCCCACGCGTATCGACGCTACTCAAGCGTCTTCATCAGAGGAAAAATTGACACCCTACACGCTACACGCTACACTCTACACCCTACACAATACACGCTACTTGCTACACCCTACATGCTACACTCTACACGCTACACGCTACACGCTACACCCTACACGGTACACGCTACTTGCTACACCCTACATGCTACACTCTACACGCTACACGCTACACGCTACACCCTACACCCTACACCCTACACGCTACACGCTACACCCTACACCCTACACCCTACACGCTACAATCTACACGCTACACGCTACACACTATACGCTACACGCTAGACGCTACACTCTACACGCTACACGCTACACGCTACACCCTACACGCTACACCCTACACTCTACACCCTACACCCTACACGCTACACGCTACACGATACACCCTACACGCTGCACCCTACACTCTACACCCTACACGCTACACCCTACACGCTACACGCTACACTCTACACGCTAAACGCTACAGCTTATACCCTACACTCTACACCGTACACCCTACATGCTACACTCTACACCCTACACGCTACACCCTACACCCTACACCCTACATGCTACACCCTACACTCTACACCCTACACGCTACACCCTATGCCCTGCACGCCACACACTAAACTCTACACGCTACACCCTACACCCTACACTGTACACCCTACACCCTACACGCTACACGCTACACTCTACACGCTACACCCTACACTCTACACCCTGCACCCTACACGCTATACGCTACACTCTACACCCTGCACGCTACACGCTACACCCTACATGCTACACTCTACACCCTACACGCTACACCCTACACTCTACACCCTACACCCTACACACTACACGCTACTCGCTACACTCTACACCCTACACGCTACACTCTACACTCTACTCCCTACTCTCTACACGCTACACTCTATACCCTACACTCTACACGCTACACACTACACGCTACACGCTACACTCTACACCCTACACCCTACTCTACATGCTACACGCTACACGGTACATGATACACGCTACACCCTACACGCTACACGCTACACCCTACACGCTACACGCTACACTCCACACCCTACACGCTACACCCTACACCCTACTCCCTACACTCTACACGCTACACGCTACACCCTACACCCTACACTGTACACCCTACACCCTACATGCTACACTCTACACTCTGCTCCCTACTCTCTACACGCTACACTCTATACCCTACACTCTACACGCTACGCGCTACACGCTACACACTACACGCTACACCCTACACGCTACACTTTACACTCTACACGCTACACTCCACACTCTACACACTACACTCTACACCCTACACCCTACACCCTACTCTACATGCTACACGCTACACGCTACATGCTACACCCTACACGCTTCACCCTACACCCTACACGCTACACGCTACACACTACACTCTACACCCTACACTCTACACCCTACACGCTACACGCTACACGCTACACTCTACACGCTAAACGCTACAGCTTATACCCTACACTCTACACCGTACACCCTACACGCTACACTCTACACCCTGCACGCTACACCCTACACCCTACACCCTACATGCTACACCCTACACTCTACACCCTACACCCTACATGCTACACTCTACACCCTACACCCTACTCTACATGCTACACGCTACACGGTACATGATACACGCTACACCCTACACGCTACACCCTACACGCTACACGCTACACGCTACAATCTACACCCTACACGCTACACCCTACACCCTACTCCCTACACTCTACACGCTACACGCTACACCCTACACCCTACACTGTACACCCTACACCCTGCACGCTACACTCTACACTCTGCTCCCTACTCTCTACACGCTACACTCTATACCCTACACTCTACACGCTACGCGCTACACGCTACACACTACACGCTACACCCTACACGCTACACTTTACACTCTACACGCTACACTCTACACTCTACACTCTACACCCTACACCCTACACCCTACTCTACATGCTACACGCTACACGCTACATGCTACACCCTACACGCTACACCCTACACCCTACACGCTACACGCTACACGCTACACTCTACACCCTACACTCTACACCCTACACGCTACACGCTACACGCTACACGCTACACTCTACACGCTAAACGCTACAGCTTATACCCTACACTCTACACCGTACACCCTACACGCTACACTCTACACCCTACACGCTACACCCTACACCCTACACCCTACATGCTACACCCTACACTCTACACCCTACACCCTACACGCTAC
Organism: Ranitomeya variabilis; assembly: GCF_051348905.1. Lineage (NCBI taxonomy): Eukaryota > Metazoa > Chordata > Amphibia > Anura > Dendrobatidae > Ranitomeya > Ranitomeya variabilis. The sequence continues at coordinate 103,243 of NW_027507947.1, read as the reverse complement.
ACCCTACGCCCTGCACGCCACACACTACACTCTACACGCTACACCCTACACACTACACTCTACACGCTACACGCTACACGCTACACGCTACACTCTACACCCTACACGCTACACTCTACACCCTACACACTACACTCTATACGCTACACGGTACACGCTACACGCTACGCCCTACACCCTACACGCTACATGTTACACTCTACACCATACACGCTACACTCTACACCCTACACGCTACACCCTACACCCTACACGCTACACACTACACGCTACACTCTACACCCTACACGCTGCACTCTATACGCTACACGGTACACGCTACACGCTACACCCTACACCCTACATGCTACACGCTACACCCTACACTGTACACCCTACACCCTACACGCTACACTCTACACGCTACATGCTACACCCTACACTCTACACCCTACACGCTATACGCTACACTCTATACCCTACACGCTACACTCTGCACGCTACACGCTACACCCTACACGCTATACTCTGCACGCTACACGCTACACTCTACACCATACACGCTACACCCTACACTCTACACCCTACACCCTACACGCTATACCCGACACCCTACACCCTACATGCTTCACCCTAAACGCTACACTCTACACTCTACACCCTACACCCTACACGCTACATGCTACACCCTACACGCTACACTCTACACCCTACACTCTACACGCTACACACTACACGCTACACGCTACACCCTACACGCTACACGCTACACCCTACACGTTACACTCTACACCCTACACCCTACACGCTACACGCTACACCCTACACGCTACACGTTACACTCTACACCCTACACGCTACACTCTACACCCTGCACCCTACACGCTACAATCTACACCCTACACCCTACACGCTACACGCTACACGCTACACTCTACACCCTACATGCTACACCCTACACTCTACACCGTACACTACACGCTACACGCTACACTCTACACCCTACACCCTACACGCTACGCGCTACACTCTACACCCTACACGCTACACTCTAAACTCTACATGCTACACGCTACACTCTACACTCTACACGCTACACGCTACACCCTACACCCTACACGCTACACGCTACACTCTACAACCTACACGCTACACGCTACACTCCACACGCAACACGCTACACTCTACACCCTACACTCTACACGCTACACGCTACACTCTACACCCTACACTCTACACGCTACACGCTACACTGTACACCCTACATGCAACACGCTACACTCTACACCCTACACGCTACACTCTACACGCTACACGCTACACGCTACACTCTACACGCTACACTCTACACCCTACATGCAACACGCTACACTCTACACCCTACACCCTACACGCTACACGCTACACCCTACACGCTACACGTTACACTCTACACCCTACACCCTACACACTACACCCTACACGCTACACGTTACACTCTACACCCTACACGCTACACTCTACACCCTGCTCCCTACACGCTACACGCTACACCCTACACGCTACACGCTACACCCTACACACTACACGTTACACTCTACACCCTACACTCTACACCCTACACTCTACACGCTACACTCTACACCCTACACTCTGCACTCTACACCCTACACCCTACACGCTACACTCTACACCCTACACCCTACACGCTACACACTACATGCTACACGCTACACCATACACGCTACACGCTACACCCTACACGCTACATGTTACACTCTACACCCTGCACCCTACACGCTACACGCTACACCCTACACGCTACACGCTACACCCTACACACTACACGTTACACTCTACACCCTACACTCTACACCCTACACTCTACACGCTACACTCTACACCCTACACTCTGCACTCTACACCCTACACCCTACACACTACACGCTACACTCTACACCCTACACGCTACACGCTACACCCTACACCCTACACCCTACACGCTACAATCTACACGCTACACGCTACACCCTATACGCTAGACGCTACACTCTACACGCTACACGATACACGCTACACCCTACACGCTACACCCTACACTCTACACCCTACACCCTACACGCTACACGCTACACCCTACACGCTACACCCTACACTCTACACCCTACACCCTACACGCTACATGCTACACCCTACACGCTACACGTTACACCCTACACCCTACACTCTACACCCTACACCCTACTCTCTACACGCTATATTCTACACCCTACACGCTACACTCTACACCCTACACGCTACACGCTACACTCTACACCCTAGACGCTACACTCTATACCCTACACTCTACACGCTACACCCTACACCCTACACTCTACATGCTACACCCTACACCCTACACTCTACATGCTACACGCTACACGCTACATGCTACACGCTACACCCTACACGCTACACGCTACACACTACATGCTACACCCTACACCCTACACCCTACACGCTACACGCTACACTCTACACCCTACACGCTACACCCTACACCCTACACGCTACACGCTACACTCTACACCCTACACGCTACACCGTACACTCTACACCCTACACGCTACACCCTACACTCTACACCCTACACGCTATACGCTACACTCTACACCCTGCACGCTACACGCTACACCCTACACGCTACACTCTACACCCTACACGCTACACCCTACACTCTACACCCTACACGCTACACGCTACACTCTACACTCTGCTCCCTACTCTCTACACGCTACACTCTATACCCTACACTCTACACGCTACGCGCTACACGCTACACACTACACGCTACACCCTACACGCTACACCCCTGTAGGGTGTACAGTGTAGGGTGTAGGGTGTAGCGTGTAGCGTGTAGAGTGTAGGGAGTAGGGTGTAGGGTGTAGCGTGTAGGGTGTAGATTGTAGCGTGTAGCGTGTAGCGTGTAGGGTGTAGCGTGTAGCGTGTAGGGTGTAGCGTGTATCATGTACCGTGTAGCGTGTAGCATGTAGAGTAGGGTGTAGGGTGTAGAGTGTAGCATGTAGGGTGTAGGGTGTAGAGTGTAGGGTGTAGCATGTAGGGTGTAGGGTGTAGGGTGTAGCGTGCAGGGTGTAGAGTGTAGCGTGTAGGGTGTACGGTGTAGAGTGTAGGGTATAAGCTGTAGCGTTTAGCGTGTAGAGTGTAGCGTGTAGCGTGTAGCGTGTAGGGTGTAGAGTGTAGGGTGTAGAGTGTAGCGTGTAGCGTGTAGCGTGTAGGGTGTAGGGTGAAGCGTGTAGGGTGTAGCATGTAGCGTGTAGCGTGTAGCATGTAGAGTAGGGTGTAGGGTGTAGGGTGTAGAGTGTAGTGTGTAGAGTGTGGAGTGTAGCGTGTAGAGTGTAAAGTGTAGCGTGTAGGGTGTAGCGTGTAGTGTGTAGCGTGTAGCGCGTAGCGTGTAGAGTGTAGGGTATAGAGTGTAGCGTGTAGAGAGTAGGGAGCAGAGTGTAGAGTGTAGCATGTAGGGTGTAGGGTGTACAGTGTAGGGTGTAGGGTGTAGCGTGTAGCGTGTAGAGTGTAGGGAGTAGGGTGTAGGGTGTAGCGTGTAGGGTGTGGAGTGTAGCGTGTAGGGTGTAGCGTGTAGCGTGTAGGGTGTAGCGTGTATCATGTACCGTGTAGCGTGTAGCATGTAGAGTAGGGTGTAGGGTGTAGAGTGTAGCGTGTAGCGTGTAGTGTGTAGCGTGTAGAGTGTAAAGTGTAGCGTGTAGTGTGTAGTGTGTAGCGTGTAGCGCGTAGCGTGTAGAGTGTAGGGTATAGAGTGTAGCGTGTAGAGAGTAGGGAGTAGAGTGTAGAGTGTAGCGTGTAGGGTGTAGAGTGTAGCGAGTAGCGTGTAGTGTGTAGGGTGTAGGGTGTAGAGTGTAGGGTGTAGCGTGTAGGATGTAGAGTGTAGCATGTAGGGTGTAGCGTGTAGCGTGCAGGGTGTAGAGTGTAGCGTATAGCGTGTAGGGTGTAGGGTGTAGAGTGTAGGGTGTAGCGTGTAGAGTGTAGCGTGTAGCGTGTAGGGTGTAGGGTGTACAGTGTAGGGTGTAGGGTGTAGCGTGTAGAGTTTAGTGTGTGGCGTGCAGGGCATAGGGTGTAGCGTGTAGGGTGTAGAGTGTAGGGTGTAGCATGTAGGGTGTAGGGTGTAGGGTGTAGCGTGTAGGGTGTAGAGTGTAGCATGTAGGGTGTACGGTGTAGAGTGTAGGGTATAAGCTGTAGCGTTTAGCGTGTAGTGTGTAGCGTGTAGCGTGTAGGGTGTAGCGTGTAGGGTGTAGAGTGTAGGGTGCAGCGTGTAGGGTGTATCGTGTAGCGTGTAGCGTGTAGGGTGTAGGGTGTAGAGTGTAGGGTGTAGCGTGTAGGGTGTAGCGTGTAGCGTGTAGCGTGTAGGGTGTAGGGTGTAGAGTGTAGGATGTAGCGTGTAGGGTGTAGCGTGTATCGTGTAGCGTGTAGAGTGTAGCGTCTAGCGTGTAGCGTATAGTGTGTAGCGTGTAGCGTGTAGATTGTAGCGTGTAGGGTGTAGGGTGTAGGGTGTAGCGTGTAGCGTGTAGGGTGTAGGGTGTAGGGTGTAGCGTGTAGCGTGTAGCGTGTAGAGTGTAGCATGTAGGGTGTAGCAAGTAGCGTGTACCGTGTAGGGTGTAGCGTGTAGCGTGTAGCGTGTAGAGTGTAGCATGTAGGGTGTAGCAAGTAGCGTGTATTGTGTAGGGTGTAGAGTGTAGCGTGTAGCGTGTAGGGTGTCAATTTTTCCTCTGATGAAGACGCTTGAGTAGCGTCGATACGCGTGGGGTTCAGGGCTTCCTTTGTTTTTTTCCCGAGGGACAGGACTTGGGTAACTTATCTTTACAACTGCTATGGAATTACACCTATTTACTTCATGCATGGCCTGGCATTTTTCCAAGCCTTAGGACAATGGATCCTGATTCTTTGTATTTCCACAAGGCGTCTGTATGCATACATTTATCCAAATAACTAGGATTTTGTAGTACTGCAGCATACCTATTTCCCTGATTACCTTTCTATAGGGGTCTGCTTTCATTTGCTTACCAACTGTGCGCACGCATGCTGTGTTGAACAAAATAGGATCCATGATGTATTTCTTCCAGATACTAGGCTGGAGTATATGTTTCCTGTCATAGTACTCAGGGGGTCACAGTTGGCAGTAAACAATAGGCTTCTTATATGTAGATTTGACTAAGATTGGTGTACCCGCATACCTAGCAATTTTTTCTCTCTGGTTATTTCTCCTGTCTCACATATGCTGTAAAGTATTAGCTTCCTTCATTCCCTTGGGTAAAATTACTTATGGCCTATTCAGCCATACTAGTGTTTTAAATGTTTTTAAATGTATGTTTTGCCTGGTTCTGTTTGTGGATTACTATTTTTGTACAATAAAATTGACTATTTAACGTGGATCCCATTGGTTTGCATATCCTTTTCTTTTTGTGTTTAGTGTGTAGTGTGTAGCTTAACCCTACATGCTACACGCTACACGCTACACTCTACACCCTACACCCTACTCTACATGCTACACGCTACACGGTACATGATACACGCTACACCCTACACGCTACACGCTACACCCTACACGCTACACGCTACACTCCACACCCTACACGCTACACCCTACACCCTACTCCCTACACTCTACACGCTACACGCTACACCCTACACCCTACACTGTACACCCTACACCCTACATGCTACACTCTACACTCTGCTCCCTACTCTCTACACGCTACACTCTATACCCTACACTCTACACGCTACGCGCTACACGCTACACACTACACGCTACACCCTACACGCTACACTTTACACTCTACACGCTACACTCCACACTCTACACACTACACTCTACACCCTACACCCTACACCCTACTCTACATGCTACACGCTACACGCTACATGCTACACCCTACACGCTTCACCCTACACCCTACACGCTACACGCTACACACTACACTCTACACCCTACACTCTACACCCTACACGCTACACGCTACACGCTACACTCTACACGCTAAACGCTACAGCTTATACCCTACACTCTACACCGTACACCCTACACGCTACACTCTACACCCTGCACGCTACACCCTACACCCTACACCCTACATGCTACACCCTACACTCTACACCCTACACCCTACATGCTACACTGTACACCCTACACCCTACTCTACATGCTACACGCTACACGGTACATGATACACGCTACACCCTACACGCTACACCCTACACGCTACACGCTACACGCTACAATCTACACCCTACACGCTACACCCTACACCCTACTCCCTACACTCTACACGCTACACGCTACACCCTACACCCTACACTGTACACCCTACACCCTGCACGCTACACTCTACACTCTGCTCCCTACTCTCTACACGCTACACTCTATACCCTACACTCTACACGCTACGCGCTACACGCTACACACTACACGCTACACCCTACACGCTACACTTTACACTCTACACGCTACACTCTACACTCTACACTCTACACCCTACACCCTACACCCTACTCTACATGCTACACGCTACACGCTACATGCTACACCCTACACGCTACACCCTACACCCTACACGCTACACGCTACACGCTACACTCTACACCCTACACTCTACACCCTACACGCTACACGCTACACGCTACACGCTACACTCTACACGCTAAACGCTACAGCTTATACCCTACACTCTACACCGTACACCCTACACGCTACACTCTACACCCTACACGCTACACCCTACACCCTACACCCTACATGCTACACCCTACACTCTACACCCTACACCCTACACGCTACACCCTACGCCCTGCACGCCACACACTACACTCTACACGCTACACCCTACACACTACACTCTACACGCTACACGCTACACGCTACACGCTACACTCTACACCCTACACGCTACACTCTACACCCTACACACTACACTCTATACGCTACACGGTACACGCTACACGCTACGCCCTACACCCTACACGCTACATGTTACACTCTACACCATACACGCTACACTCTACACCCTACACGCTACACCCTACACCCTACACGCTACACACTACACGCTACACTCTACACCCTACACGCTGCACTCTATACGCTACACGGTACACGCTACACGCTACACCCTACACCCTACATGCTACACGCTACACCCTACACTGTACACCCTACACCTACACGCTACACTCTACACGCTACATGCTACACCCTACACTCTACACCCTACACGCTATACGCTACACTCTATACCCTACACGCTACACTCTGCACGCTACACGCTACACCCTACACGCTATACTCTGCACGCTACACGCTACACTCTACACCATACACGCTACACCCTACACTCTACACCCTACACCCTACACGCTATACCCGACACCCTACACCCTACATGCTTCACCCTAAACGCTACACTCTACACTCTACACCCTACACCCTACACGCTACATGCTACACCCTACACGCTACACTCTACACCCTACACTCTACACGCTACACACTACACGCTACACGCTACACCCTACACGCTACACGCTACACCCTACACGTTACACTCTACACCCTACACCCTACACGCTACACGCTACACCCTACACGCTACACGTTACACTCTACACCCTACACGCTACACTCTACACCCTGCACCCTACACGCTACAATCTACACCCTACACCCTACACGCTACACGCTACACGCTACACTCTACACCCTACATGCTACACCCTACACTCTACACCGTACACTACACGCTACACGCTACACTCTACACCCTACACCCTACACGCTACGCGCTACACTCTACACCCTACACGCTACACTCTAAACTCTACATGCTACACGCTACACTCTACACTCTACACGCTACACGCTACACCCTACACCCTACACGCTACACGCTACACTCTACAACCTACACGCTACACGCTACACTCCACACGCAACACGCTACACTCTACACCCTACACTCTACACGCTACACGCTACACTCTACACCCTACACTCTACACGCTACACGCTACACTGTACACCCTACATGCAACACGCTACACTCTACACCCTACACGCTACACTCTACACGCTACACGCTACACGCTACACTCTACACGCTACACTCTACACCCTACATGCAACACGCTACACTCTACACCCTACACCCTACACGCTACACGCTACACCCTACACGCTACACGTTACACTCTACACCCTACACCCTACACACTACACCCTACACGCTACACGTTACACTCTACACCCTACACGCTACACTCTACACCCTGCTCCCTACACGCTACACGCTACACCCTACACGCTACACGCTACACCCTACACACTACACGTTACACTCTACACCCTACACTCTACACCCTACACTCTACACGCTACACTCTACACCCTACACTCTGCACTCTACACCCTACACCCTACACGCTACACTCTACACCCTACACCCTACACGCTACACACTACATGCTACACGCTACACCATACACGCTACACGCTACACCCTACACGCTACATGTTACACTCTACACCCTGCACCCTACACGCTACACGCTACACCCTACACGCTACACGCTACACCCTACACACTACACGTTACACTCTACACCCTACACTCTACACCCTACACTCTACACGCTACACTCTACACCCTACACTCTGCACTCTACACCCTACACCCTACACACTACACGCTACACTCTACACCCTACACGCTACACGCTACACCCTACACCCTACACCCTACACGCTACAATCTACACGCTACACGCTACACCCTATACGCTAGACGCTACACTCTACACGCTACACGATACACGCTACACCCTACACGCTACACCCTACACTCTACACCCTACACCCTACACGCTACACGCTACACCCTACACGCTACACCCTACACTCTACACCCTACACCCTACACGCTACATGCTACACCCTACACGCTACACGTTACACCCTACACCCTACACTCTACACCCTACACCCTACTCTCTACACGCTATATTCTACACCCTACACGCTACACTCTACACCCTACACGCTACACGCTACACTCTACACCCTAGACGCTACACTCTATACCCTACACTCTACACGCTACACCCTACACCCTACACTCTACATGCTACACCCTACACCCTACACTCTACATGCTACACGCTACACGCTACATGCTACACGCTACACCCTACACGCTACACGCTACACACTACATGCTACACCCTACACCCTACACCCTACACGCTACACGCTACACTCTACACCCTACACGCTACACCCTACACCCTACACGCTACACGCTACACTCTACACCCTACACGCTACACCGTACACTCTACACCCTACACGCTACACCCTACACTCTACACCCTACACGCTATACGCTACACTCTACACCCTGCACGCTACACGCTACACCCTACACGCTACACTCTACACCCTACACGCTACACCCTACACTCTACACCCTACACGCTACACGCTACACTCTACACTCTGCTCCCTACTCTCTACACGCTACACTCTATACCCTACACTCTACACGCTACGCGCTACACGCTACACACTACACGCTACACCCTACACGCTACACCCCTGTAGGGTGTACAGTGTAGGGTGTAGGGTGTAGCGTGTAGCGTGTAGAGTGTAGGGAGTAGGGTGTAGGGTGTAGCGTGTAGGGTGTAGATTGTAGCGTGTAGCGTGTAGCGTGTAGGGTGTAGCGTGTAGCGTGTAGGGTGTAGCGTGTATCATGTACCGTGTAGCGTGTAGCATGTAGAGTAGGGTGTAGGGTGTAGAGTGTAGCATGTAGGGTGTAGGGTGTAGAGTGTAGGGTGTAGCATGTAGGGTGTAGGGTGTAGGGTGTAGCGTGCAGGGTGTAGAGTGTAGCGTGTAGGGTGTACGGTGTAGAGTGTAGGGTATAAGCTGTAGCGTTTAGCGTGTAGAGTGTAGCGTGTAGCGTGTAGCGTGTAGGGTGTAGAGTGTAGGGTGTAGAGTGTAGCGTGTAGCGTGTAGCGTGTAGGGTGTAGGGTGAAGCGTGTAGGGTGTAGCATGTAGCGTGTAGCGTGTAGCATGTAGAGTAGGGTGTAGGGTGTAGGGTGTAGAGTGTAGTGTGTAGAGTGTGGAGTGTAGCGTGTAGAGTGTAAAGTGTAGCGTGTAGGGTGTAGCGTGTAGTGTGTAGCGTGTAGCGCGTAGCGTGTAGAGTGTAGGGTATAGAGTGTAGCGTGTAGAGAGTAGGGAGCAGAGTGTAGAGTGTAGCATGTAGGGTGTAGGGTGTACAGTGTAGGGTGTAGGGTGTAGCGTGTAGCGTGTAGAGTGTAGGGAGTAGGGTGTAGGGTGTAGCGTGTAGGGTGTGGAGTGTAGCGTGTAGGGTGTAGCGTGTAGCGTGTAGGGTGTAGCGTGTATCATGTACCGTGTAGCGTGTAGCATGTAGAGTAGGGTGTAGGGTGTAGAGTGTAGCGTGTAGCGTGTAGTGTGTAGCGTGTAGAGTGTAAAGTGTAGCGTGTAGTGTGTAGTGTGTAGCGTGTAGCGCGTAGCGTGTAGAGTGTAGGGTATAGAGTGTAGCGTGTAGAGAGTAGGGAGTAGAGTGTAGAGTGTAGCGTGTAGGGTGTAGAGTGTAGCGAGTAGCGTGTAGTGTGTAGGGTGTAGGGTGTAGAGTGTAGGGTGTAGCGTGTAGGGTGTAGAGTGTAGCATGTAGGGTGTAGCGTGTAGCGTGCAGGGTGTAGAGTGTAGCGTATAGCGTGTAGGGTGTAGGGTGTAGAGTGTAGGGTGTAGCGTGTAGAGTGTAGCGTGTAGCGTGTAGGGTGTAGGGTGTACAGTGTAGGGTGTAGGGTGTAGCGTGTAGAGTTTAGTGTGTGGCGTGCAGGGCATAGGGTGTAGCGTGTAGGGTGTAGAGTGTAGGGTGTAGCATGTAGGGTGTAGGGTGTAGGGTGTAGCGTGTAGGGTGTAGAGTGTAGCATGTAGGGTGTACGGTGTAGAGTGTAGGGTATAAGCTGTAGCGTTTAGCGTGTAGTGTGTAGCGTGTAGCGTGTAGGGTGTAGCGTGTAGGGTGTAGAGTGTAGGGTGCAGCGTGTAGGGTGTATCGTGTAGCGTGTAGCGTGTAGGGTGTAGGGTGTAGAGTGTAGGGTGTAGCGTGTAGGGTGTAGCGTGTAGCGTGTAGCGTGTAGGGTGTAGGGTGTAGAGTGTAGGATGTAGCGTGTAGGGTGTAGCGTGTATCGTGTAGCGTGTAGAGTGTAGCGTCTAGCGTGTAGCGTATAGTGTGTAGCGTGTAGCGTGTAGATTGTAGCGTGTAGGGTGTAGGGTGTAGGGTGTAGCGTGTAGCGTGTAGGGTGTAGGGTGTAGGGTGTAGCGTGTAGCGTGTAGCGTGTAGAGTGTAGCATGTAGGGTGTAGCAAGTAGCGTGTACCGTGTAGGGTGTAGCGTGTAGCGTGTAGCGTGTAGAGTGTAGCATGTAGGGTGTAGCAAGTAGCGTGTATTGTGTAGGGTGTAGAGTGTAGCGTGTGGCGTGTAGGGTGTCAATTTTTCCTCTGATGAAGACGCTTGAGTAGCGTCGATACGCGTGGGGTTCAGGGCTTCCTTTGTTTTTTTCCCGAGGGACAGGACTTGGGTAACTTATCTTTACAACTGCTATGGAATTACACCTATTTACTTCATGCATGGCCTGGCATTTTTCCAAGCCTTAGGACAATGGATCCTGATTCTTTGTATTTCCACAAGGCGTCTGTATGCATACATTTATCCAAATAACTAGGATTTTGTAGTACTGCAGCATACCTATTTCCCTGATTACCTTTCTATAGGGGTCTGCTTTCATTTGCTTACCAACTGTGCGCACGCATGCTGTGTTGAACAAAATAGGATCCATGATGTATTTCTTCCAGATACTAGGCTGGAGTATATGTTTCCTGTCATAGTACTCAGGGGGTCACAGTTGGCAGTAAACAATAGGCTTCTTATATGTAGATTTGACTAAGATTGGTGTACCCGCATACCTAGCAATTTTTTCTCTCTGGTTATTTCTCCTGTCTCACATATGCTGTAAAGTATTAGCTTCCTTCATTCCCTTGGGTAAAATTACTTATGGCCTATTCAGCCATACTAGTGTTTTAAATGTTTTTAAATGTATGTTTTGCCTGGTTCTGTTTGTGGATTACTATTTTTGTACAATAAAATTGACTATTTAACGTGGATCCCATTGGTTTGCATATCCTTTTCTTTTTGTGTTTAGTGTGTAGTGTGTAGCTTAACCCTACATGCTACACGCTACACGCTACACTCTACACCCTACACGCTACACCCTACACTCTACACCGTACACTCTACACGCTACACGCTACACTCTACAGCCTACACCCTAAACGCTACACGCTACACTCTACACCCTACACTCTACACTCTACACTCTACACGCTACACGCTACACTCTACACCCTACACTCTACAAGCTACACGCTACACGCTACACCCTACACTCTACACGCTACACGCTACACTCTACACGCTACACGCTACATGCTACACTCTACACTCTACACCCTACACCCTACACGCTACACGCTATACTCTACACCCTACACTCTACACGCTACACGCTACACTCTACACTCTACACGCTACACGCTACACTCTACACCCTACACGCAACACGCTACACTCTATACCCTACACGCTACACTCTGCACGCTACACGCTACACCGTACACGCTATACTCTGCACGCTACACGCTACACTCTACACCATACACGCTACACCCTACACTCTACACCCTACACCCTACACGCTATACCCGACACCCTACACCCTACATGCTTCACCCTAAACGCTACACTCTACACTCTACACCCTACACCCTACACGCTACATGCTACACCCTACACGCTACACTCTACACCCTACACTCTACACGCTACACACTACACGCTACACGCTACACCCTACACGCTACACGCTACACCCTACACGCTACACGTTACACTCTACACCCTACACCCTACACGCTACACGCTACACCCTACACGCTACACGTTACACTCTACACCCTACACGCTACACTCTACACCCTGCACCCTACACGCTACAATCTACACCCTACACCCTACACGCTACACGCTACACGCTACACTCTACACCCTACACGCTACACCCTACACTCTACACCCTACACGCTACACCCTACACTCTACACCCTACACGCTACACCCTACACGCTACACGCTACACTCTACACGCTAAACGCTACAGCTTATACCCTACACTCTACACCGTACACCCTACATGCTACACTCTACACCCTACACGCTACACTCTACACCCTACACGCTACACCCTACACTCTACACCCTACACCCTACACACTACACGCTACTCGCTACACTCTACACCCTACACGCTACACTCTACACTCTACTCCCTACTCTCTACACGCTACACTCTATACCCTACACTCTACACGCTACGCGCTACACGCTACACACTACACACTACACGCTACAATTTACACTCTACACGCTACACACTACACGCTACACGCTACACTCTACTCCCTACACTCTACACGCTACACGCTACACCCTACACCCTACACTGTACACCCTACACCCTACATGCTACACTCTACACTCTGCTCCCTACTCTCTACACGCTACACTCCTATACCCTACACTCTACACCCTACACGCTACACGCTACACGCTACACGCTACACTCTACACGCTAAACGCTACAGCTTATACCCTACACTCTACACCGTACACCCTGCACGCTACACTCTACCCCTACACGCTACACCCTACACCCTACACCCTACATGCTACACCCTACACTCTACACCCTACACCCTACACGCTACACCCTACGCCCTGCACGCCACACACTACACTCTACACGCTACACCCTACACACTACACTCTACACGCTACACGCTACACGCTACACGCTACACTCTACACCCTACACGCTACACTCTACACCCTACACTCTATACGCTACACGGTACACGCTACACGCTACGCCCTACACCTACACGCTACATGTTACACTCTACACCCTACACGCTACACTCTACACCCTACACGCTACACCCTACACCCTACACGCTACACATTACACGCTACACTCTACACCCTACACGCTGCACTCTATACGCTACACGGTACACGCTACACGCTACACCCTACACCCTACATGCTACACGCTACACCCTACACTGTACACCCTACACCCTACACGCTACACTCTACACGCTACATGCTACACCCTACACTCTACACCCTACACGCTATACGCTACACTCTACACACTGCACGCTACACGCTACACGCTACACCCTACACGCTACACTCTACACCCTACACGCTACACTCTACATGCTACACGCTACACGCTACATGCTACACGCTACACCCTACACGCTACACTCTACACCCTACACCCTACCCCCTACACGCTACACTCTTCACCCTACACGCTACACCCTACACTCTACACCCTACACCCTACACGCTACTCGCTACACTCTACACCCTACCCGCTACACTCTACACGCTACACGCTACACTCTACACTCTACACGCTACACGCTACACTCTACACCCTACACGCAACACGCTACACTCTACACCCTACACGCTACACTCTGCATGCTACACGCTACACCCTACACCCTACACGCTACACTCTACACGCTACACGCTATACCCGACACCCTACACCCTACATGCTTCACCCTACACGCTACACTCTACACTCTACACCCTACACGCTACATGCTACACTCTACACGCTACACCCTACACGCTACACTCTGCATGCTACACGCTACACCCTACACCCTACACGCTACACTCTACACGCTACACGCTATACCCGACACCCTACACCCTACATGCTTCACCCTACACGCTACACTCTACACTCTACACCATACACGCTACACCCTACACTCTACACCCTACACCCTACACGCTATACCCGACACCCTACACCCTACATGCTTCACCCTACACGCTACACTCTACACTCTACACCCTACACGCTACATGCTACACTCTACACGCTACACTCTACACCCTACACACTACACTCTACATTCCCTACACCCTACACGCTATACGCTACACTCTACACCCTACACTCTACACCCTACACGCTACACGCTACACTCTACACCCTACACCCTACACACGCTACACGCTACACCCTACACTCTACACGCTACATGCTACACTCTACACCCTACACGATACATGCTACACCCTACACGCTACAGCCTACACGCTACACGCTACACTCTACACCCTACAAGCTACACGCTACACGCTACACCCTATACTCTACACCCTACACCGTACACGCTACACGCTACACTCTACACGCTACACCCTTCACTCTACACCCTACACCCTACATGCTACACTCTACACCCTACACGGTACACCCTACAATCTACATGCTACATGCTACACTCTACACTCTACACCCTACACCCTACACGCTACATGCTACACTCTACACCCTACACGCTACACTCTACACCCTACACGCTACATGCTACACTCTACACCATACACCCTACACGCTACATGCTACACGCTACACTCTACACCCTACACGCTACACGCTAGGGTGTAGAGTGTAATATGTAGTGTGTAGTTGTAGCGTTTAGCTTGTAGGGTGTAGCGTGTAGCGTGTAGGGTGTAGAGTGTAGCGTGTAGCGTGTAGCATGTAGGGTGTAGGGTGTAGAGTGTAGAGTGTAGCGTGTAGGGTGTAGAGTGTAGGGTGTAGGATGTAGAGTGTAGGGTTTAGAGTGTAATTTGTAGCGTGTAGGGTGTAGCGTGTAGCATGTAGGGTGTAGGGGTGGAGTGTAGGGTGTAGCGTGTAGGGTGAAGAGTGTAGCGTGTAGCGTGTAGGGTGTAGAGTGTAGGGTGTAGCGTGTAGGGTGTAGAGTGTAGCGTGTAGGTGTAGCGTGTAGCGTGCAGGGTGTAGAGTGTAGCGTATAGCGTGTAGGGTGTAGAGTGTAGGGTGTAGCGTGTAGGGTGTAGAGTGTAGGGTGTAGCGTGTAGGGTGTAGAGTGTAGCGTGTAGCGTGTAGGGTGTAGGGTGTAGGGTGTAGGGTGTAGGGTGTAGCATGTAGCGTGTAGCGTGTAGCATGTAGAGTAGGGTGTAGGGTGTAGAGTGTAGTGTGTAGAGTGTAGAGTGTAGCGTGTAGAGTGTAAAGTGTAGCGTGTAGGGTGTAGCGTGTAGTGTGTAGCGTGTAGCGCGTAGCGTGTAGAGTGTAGGGTATAGAGTGTAGCGTGTAGAGAGTAGGGAGCAGAGTGTAGAGTGTAGCGTGCAGGGTGTAGGGTGTACAGTGTAGGGTGTAGGGTGTAGCGTGTAGCGTGTAGAGTGTAGGGAGTAGGGTGTAGGGTGTAGCGTGTAGGGTGTAGAGTGTAGCGTGTAGTGTGTAGCGTGTAGGGTGTAGCGTGTAGGGTGTAGCGTGTATCATGTACCGTGTAGCGTGTAGCATATAGAGTAGGGTGTAGGGTGTAGAGTGTAGCGTGTAGGGTGTAGGGTGTAGAGTGTAGGGTGTAGCATGTAGGGTGTAGGGTGTAGGGTGTAGCGTGTAGGGTGTAGAGTGTAGCGTGTAGGGTGTACGGTGTAGAGTGTAGGGTATAAGCTGTAGCGTTTAGCGTGTAGAGTGTAGCGTGTAGCGTGTAGCGTGTAGGGTGTAGAGTGTAGGGTGTAGAGTGTAGCGTGTAGCGTGTAGCGTGTAGGGTGTAGGGTGAAGCGTGTAGGGTGTAGCATGTAGCGTGTAGCGTGTAGCATGTAGAGTAGGGTGTAGGGTGTAGGGTGTAGAGTGTAGTGTGTAGAGTGTGGATTGTAGCGTGTAGAGTGTAAAGTGTAGCGTGTAGGGTGTAGCGTGTAGTGTGTAGCGTGTAGCGCGTAGCGTGTAGAGTGTAGGGTATAGAGTGTAGCGTGTAGAGAGTAGGGAGCAGAGTGTAGTGTAGCGTGTAGGGTGTAGGGTGTACAGTGTAGGGTGTAGGGTGTAGCGTGTAGCGTGTAGGGTGTAGGGTGTAGGGTGTAGCATGTAGTGTGTAGCGTGTAGCGTGTAGGGTGTAGGGTGTAGAGTGTAGGGTGTAGGGTGTAGAGTGTAACGTGTAGCGTGTAGGGTGTAGCATGTAGCGTGTAGGGTGTAGGGTGTAGAGTGTAGGGTGTAGCGTGTAGGGTGTAGCGTGTAGCGTGTAGGGTGTAGGGTGTAGAGTGTAGGGTGTAGCGTGTAGGGTGTAGCGTGTATCGTGTAGCGTGTAGAGTGTAGCGTCTAGCGTATAGGGTGTAGCGTGTAGCGTGTAGATTGTAGCGTGTAGGGTGTAGGGTGTAGGGTGTAGCGTGTAGCGTGTAGGGTGTAGAGTGTAGCGTGTAGTGTGTAGGGTGTAGGGTGTAGAGTGTAGGGTGTAGAGTGTAGCGTGTAGAGTGTAGGGTGTAGAGTGTAGGGTGTAGAGTGTAACGTGTAGTGTGTAGGGTGTAGCGTGTAGCGTGTAGGGTGTAGCGTGTAGCGTGTAGGGTGCAGGGTGTAGAGTGTAACATGTAGCGTGTAGGGTGTAGCGTGTAGCGTGTATGGTGTAGCGTGTAGCGTGTAGTGTGTAGCGTGTAGGGTGTAGGGTGTAGAGTGTAGCGTGTAGGGTGTAGAGTGTAGCGTGTAGGGTGTAGGGTGTAGAGTGCAGAGTGTAGGGTGTAGAGTGTAGCGTGTAGAGTGTAGGGTGTAGAGTGTAGGGTGTAGAGTGTAACGTGTAGTGTGTAGGGTGTAGCGTGTAGCGTGTAGGGTGTAGCGTGTAGCGTGTAGGGTGCAGGGTGTAGAGTGTAACATGTAGCGTGTAGGGTGTAGCGTGTAGCGTGTATGGTGTAGCGTGTAGCGTGTAGTGTGTAGCGTGTAGGGTGTAGGGTGTAGAGTGTAGCGTGTAGGGTGTAGAGTGTAGCGTGTAGGGTGTAGGGTGTAGAGTGCAGAGTGTAGGGTGTAGAGTGTAGCGTGTAGAGTGTAGGGTGTAGAGTGTAGGGTGTAGAGTGTAACGTGTAGTGTGTAGGGTGTAGCGTGTAGCGTGTAGGGTGTAGCGTGTAGCGTGTAGGGAGCAGGGTGTAGAGTGTAGCGTGTAGGGTGTAGAGTGTAACGTGTAGCGTGTAGGGTGTAGTGTGTAGGGTGTAGGGTGTAGAGTGTAACGTGTAGCGTGTAGGGTGTAGCGTGTAGCGTGTAGGGTGTAGGGTGTAGAGTGTAGCGTGTTGCATGTAGGGTGTAGAGTGTAGCGTGTAGAGTGTAGCGTGTAGCGTGTAGCGTGTAGAGTGTAGCGTGTAGGGTGTAGAGTATAGTGTGTAGCGTGTAGGGTGTATGGTGTAGAGTGTAGAGTGTAGCATGTAGCGTGTAGCGTGTAGAGTGTAGCGTGTAGGGTGTAGAGTGTAGCGTGTTGCATGTAGGGTGTACAGTGTAGCGTGTAGCGTGTAGAGTGTAGGGTGTAGAGTGTAGCGTGTAGCGTGTAGAGTGTAGGGTGTAGAGTGTAGCGTGTTGCGTGTGGAGTGTAGCGTGTAGCGTGTAGGTTGTAGAGTGTAGCGTGTAGCGTGTAGGGTGTAGGGTGTAGCGTGTAGCGTGTAGAGTGTAGAGTGTAGCGTGTAGCATGTAGAGTTTAGAGTGTAGCGTGTAGGGTGTAGAGTGTAGCGCGTAGCGTGTAGGGTGTAGGGTGTAGAGTGTAGCGTGTAGCGTGTAGTGTACGGTGTAGAGTGTAGGGTGTAGCGTGTAGGGTGTAGAGTGTAGCGTGTAGCGTGTAGCGTGTAGGGTGTAGGGTGTAGATTGTAGCGTGTAGGGTGCAGGGTGTAGAGTGTAGCGTGTAGGGTGTAGAGTGTAACGTGTAGCGTGTAGGGTGTAGCGTGTAGCGTGTAGGGTGTAGGGTGTAGAGTGTAACGTGTAGCGTGTAGGGTGTAGCGTGTAGCGTGTAGGGTGTAGCGTGTAGCGTGTAGTGTGTAGCGTGTAGAGTGTAGGGTGTAGAGTGTAGCGTGTAGGGTGTAGCATGTAGCGTGTAGGGTGTAGGGTGTAGAGTGTAGAGTGTAGCGTTTAGGGTGAAGCATGTAGGGTGTAGGGTGTCGGGTATAGCGTGTAGGGTGTAGGGTGTAGAGTGTAGGGTGTAGCGTGTATGGTGTAGAGTGTAGCGTGCAGAGTATAGCGTGTAGGGTGTAGCGTGTAGCGTGCAGAGTGTAGCGTGTAGGGTATAGAGTGTAGCGTGTTGCGTGTAGGGTGTAGAGTGTAGCGTGTAGCGTGTAGAGTGTAGAGTGTAGAGTGTAGCGTGTAGCGTGTAGAGTGTAGGGTGTAGAGTATAGCGTGTAGCGTGTAGGGTGTAGGGTGTAGAGTGTAGAGTGTAGCATGTAGTGTGTAGCGTGTAGAGTGTAGCGTGTAGCGTGTAGAGTGTAGGGTGTAGCGTGTAGCGTGTAGCGTGTAGAGTGTAGGGTGTAGAGTGTAGCGTGTAGCGTGTAGAGTGTAGAGTGTAGCGTGTAGGGTGTAGAGTGTAGCGTGTAGCGTTTAGGGTGTAGGGTGTAGAGTGTAGCGTGTAGCGTGTAGAGTGTACGGTGTAGAGTGTAGGGTGTAGCGTGTAGGGTGTAGAGTGTAGCGTGTAGGGTGTAGCGTGTAGGGTGTAGAGTGTAGCGTGTAGCGTGCAGAGTATAGCGTGTAGGGTGTAGCGTGTAGCGTGCAGAGTGTAGCGTGTAGGGTATAGAGTGTAGCGTGTTGCGTGTAGGGTGTAGAGTGTAGCGTGTAGCGTGTAGAGTGTAGAGTGTAGCGTGTAGCGTGTAGAGTGTAGGGTGTAGAGTATAGCGTGTAGCGTGTAGGGTGTAGGGTGTAGAGTGTAGAGTGTAGCATGTAGCGTGTAGCGTGTAGAGTGTAGCGTGTAGCGTGTAGAGTGTAGGGTGTAGCGTGTAGCGTGTAGCGTGTAGAGTGTAAGGGTGTAGAGTGTAGCGTGTAGTGTGTAGAGTGTAGAGTGTAGCGTGTAGGGTGTAGAGTGTAGCGTGTAGCGTTTAGGGTGTAGGGTGTAGAGTGTAGCGTGTAGCGTGTAGAGTGTACGGTGTAGAGTGTAGGGTGTAGCGTGTAGGGTGTAGAGTGTAGCGTGTAGCGTGTAGCGTGTAGGGTTAAGCTACACACTACACACTAACCACAAAAAGAAAAGGATATGCAAACCAATGGGATCCACGTTAAATAGTCAATTTTATTGTACAAAAATAGTAATCCACAAACAGAACCAGGCAAAACATACATTTAAAAACATTTAAAACACTAGTATGGCTGAATAGGCCATAAGTAATTTTACCCGAGGGAATGAAGGAAGCTAATACTTTACAGCATATGTGAGACAGGAGAAATAACCAGAGAGAAAAAATTGCTAGGTATGCGGGTACACCAATCTTAGTCAAATCTACATATAAGAAGCCTATTGTTTACTGCCAACTGTGACCCCCTGAGTACTATGACAGGAAACATATACTCCAGCCTAGTATCTGGAAGAAATACATCATGGATCCTATTTTGTTCAACACAGCATGCGTGCGCACAGTTGGTAAGCAAATGAAAGCAGACCCCTATAGAAAGGTAATCAGGGAAATAGGTATGCTGCAGTACTACAAAATCCTAGTTATTTGGATAAATGTATGCATACAGACGCCTTGTGGAAATACAAAGAATCAGGATCCATTGTCCTAAGGCTTGGAAAAATGCCAGGCCATGCATGAAGTAAATAGGTGTAATTCCATAGCAGTTGTAAAGATAAGTTACCCAAGTCCTGTCCCTCGGGAAAAAAACAAAGGAAGCCCTGAACTCCACGCGTATCGACGCTACTCAAGCGTCTTCATCAGAGGAAAAATTGACACCCTACACGCTACACGCTACACTCTACACCCTACACAATACACGCTACTTGCTACACCCTACATGCTACACTCTACACGCTACACGCTACACGCTACACCCTACACGGTACACGCTACTTGCTACACCCTACATGCTACACTCTACACGCTACACGCTACACGCTACACCCTACACCCTACACCCTACACGCTACACGCTACACCCTACACCCTACACCCTACACGCTACAATCTACACGCTACACGCTACACACTATACGCTACACGCTAGACGCTACACTCTACACGCTACACGCTACACGCTACACCCTACACGCTACACCCTACACTCTACACCCTACACCCTACACGCTACACGCTACACGATACACCCTACACGCTGCACCCTACACTCTACACCCTACACGCTACACCCTACACGCTACACGCTACACTCTACACGCTAAACGCTACAGCTTATACCCTACACTCTACACCGTACACCCTACATGCTACACTCTACACCCTACACGCTACACCCTACACCCTACACCCTACATGCTACACCCTACACTCTACACCCTACACGCTACACCCTATGCCCTGCACGCCACACACTAAACTCTACACGCTACACCCTACACCCTACACTGTACACCCTACACCCTACACGCTACACGCTACACTCTACACGCTACACCCTACACTCTACACCCTGCACCCTACACGCTATACGCTACACTCTACACCCTGCACGCTACACGCTACACCCTACATGCTACACTCTACACCCTACACGCTACACCCTACACTCTACACCCTACACCCTACACACTACACGCTACTCGCTACACTCTACACCCTACACGCTACACTCTACACTCTACTCCCTACTCTCTACACGCTACACTCTATACCCTACACTCTACACGCTACACACTACACGCTACACGCTACACTCTACACCCTACACCCTACTCTACATGCTACACGCTACACGGTACATGATACACGCTACACCCTACACGCTACACGCTACACCCTACACGCTACACGCTACACTCCACACCCTACACGCTACACCCTACACCCTACTCCCTACACTCTACACGCTACACGCTACACCCTACACCCTACACTGTACACCCTACACCCTACATGCTACACTCTACACTCTGCTCCCTACTCTCTACACGCTACACTCTATACCCTACACTCTACACGCTACGCGCTACACGCTACACACTACACGCTACACCCTACACGCTACACTTTACACTCTACACGCTACACTCCACACTCTACACACTACACTCTACACCCTACACCCTACACCCTACTCTACATGCTACACGCTACACGCTACATGCTACACCCTACACGCTTCACCCTACACCCTACACGCTACACGCTACACACTACACTCTACACCCTACACTCTACACCCTACACGCTACACGCTACACGCTACACTCTACACGCTAAACGCTACAGCTTATACCCTACACTCTACACCGTACACCCTACACGCTACACTCTACACCCTGCACGCTACACCCTACACCCTACACCCTACATGCTACACCCTACACTCTACACCCTACACCCTACATGCTACACTCTACACCCTACACCCTACTCTACATGCTACACGCTACACGGTACATGATACACGCTACACCCTACACGCTACACCCTACACGCTACACGCTACACGCTACAATCTACACCCTACACGCTACACCCTACACCCTACTCCCTACACTCTACACGCTACACGCTACACCCTACACCCTACACTGTACACCCTACACCCTGCACGCTACACTCTACACTCTGCTCCCTACTCTCTACACGCTACACTCTATACCCTACACTCTACACGCTACGCGCTACACGCTACACACTACACGCTACACCCTACACGCTACACTTTACACTCTACACGCTACACTCTACACTCTACACTCTACACCCTACACCCTACACCCTACTCTACATGCTACACGCTACACGCTACATGCTACACCCTACACGCTACACCCTACACCCTACACGCTACACGCTACACGCTACACTCTACACCCTACACTCTACACCCTACACGCTACACGCTACACGCTACACGCTACACTCTACATGCTAAACGCTACAGCTTATACCCTACACTCTACACCGTACACCCTACACGCTACACTCTACACCCTACACGCTACACCCTACACCCTACACCCTACATGCTACACCCTACACTCTACACCCTACACCCTACACGCTACACCCTACGCCCTGCACGCCACACACTACACTCTACACGCTACACCCTACACACTACACTCTACACGCTACACGCTACACGCTACACGCTACACTCTACACCCTACACGCTACACTCTACACCCTACACACTACACTCTATACGCTACACGGTACACGCTACACGCTACGCCCTACACCCTACACGCTACATGTTACACTCTACACCATACACGCTACACTCTACACCCTACACGCTACACCCTACACCCTACACGCTACACACTACACGCTACACTCTACACCCTACACGCTGCACTCTATACGCTACACGGTACACGCTACACGCTACACCCTACACCCTACATGCTACACGCTACACTGTACACCCTACACCCTACACGCTACACTCTACACGCTACATGCTACACCCTACACTCTACACCCTACACGCTATACGCTACACTCTACACACTGCACGCTACACGCTACACGCTACACCCTACACGCTACACTCTACACCCTACACGCTACACTCTACATGCTACACGCTACACGCTACATGCTACACGCTACACCCTACACGCTACACTCTACACCCTACACCCTACCCCCTACACGCTACATTCTTCACCCTACACGCTACACCCTACACTCTACACCCTACACCCTACACGCTACTCGCTACACTCTACACCCTACCCGCTACACTCTACACGCTACACTCTACACTCTACACGCTACACGCTACACTCTACACCCTACACGCAACACGCTACACTCTACACCCTACACGCTACACTCTGCATGCTACACGCTACACCCTACACCCTACACGCTACACTCTACACGCTACACGCTACACTCTACACCATACACGCTACACCCTACACTCTACACCCTACACCCTACACGCTATACCCGACACCCTACACCCTACATGCTTCACCCTACACGCTACACTCTACACTCTACACCCTACACGCTACATGCTACACTCTACACGCTACACTCTACACCCTACACGCTACACTCTACATCCTACACCCTACACGCTATACGCTACACTCTACACCCTACACCCTACACTCTACACCCTACACGCTACACGCTACACTCTACACCCTACACCCTACACACGCTACACGCTACACCCTACACTCTACACGCTACATGCTACACTCTACACCCTACACGATACATGCTACACCCTACACGCTACAGCCTACACGCTACACGCTACACTCTACACCCTACAAGCTACACGCTACACCCTACACTCTACACCCTACACCGTACACGCTACACGCTACACTCTACACGCTACACCCTTCACTCTACACCCTACACCCTACATGATACACTCTACACCCTACAATCTACATGCTACATGCTACACTCTACACTCTACACCCTACACCCTACACGCTACATGCTACACTCTACACCCTACACGCTACACTCTACACCCTACACGCTACATGCTACACTCTACACCATACACCCTACACGCTACATGCTACACGCTACACTCTACACCCTACACGCTACACGCTAGGGTGTAGAGTGTAATATGTAGCGTGTAGTTTGTAGCGTTTAGCTTGTAGGGTGTAGCGTGTAGCGTGTAGGGTGTAGAGTGTAGCGTGTAGCATGTAGGGTGTAGGGTGTAGAGTGTAGAGTGTAGCGTGTAGGGTGTAGAGTGTAGGGTGTAGGATGTAGAGTGTAGGGTTTAGAGTGTAATTTGTAGCGTGTAGGGTGTAGCGTGTAGCATGTAGGGTGTAGGGTGTGGAGTGTAGGGTGTAGCGTGTAGGGTGTAGAGTGTAGCGTGTAGCGTGTAGGGTGTAGAGTGTAGGGTGTAGCGTGTAGGGTGTAGAGTGTAGCGTGTAGCGTGTAGCATGTAGGGTTAAGCTACACACTACACACTAAACACAAAAAGAAAAGGATATGCAAACCAATGGGATCCACGTTAAATAGTCAATTTTATTGTACAAAAATAGTAATCCACAAACAGAACCAGGCAAAACATACATTTAAAAACATTTAAAACACTAGTATGGCTGAATAGGCCATAAGTAATTTTACCCAAGGGAATGAAGGAAGCTAATACTTTACAGCATATGTGAGACAGGAGAAATAACCAGAGAGAAAAAATTGCTAGGTATGCGGGTACACCAATCTTAGTCAAATCTACATATAAGAAGCCTATTGTTTACTGCCAACTGTGACCCCCTGAGTACTATGACAGGAAACATATACTCCAGCCTAGTATCTGGAAGAAATACATCATGGATCCTATTTTGTTCAACACAGCATGCGTGCGCACAGTTGGTAAGCAAATGAAAGCAGACCCCTATAGAAAGGTAATCAGGGAAATAGGTATGCTGCAGTACTACAAAATCCTAGTTATTTGGATAAATGTATGCATACAGACGCCTTGTGGAAATACAAAGAATCAGGATCCATTGTCCTAAGGCTTGGAAAAATGCCAGGCCATGCATGAAGTAAATAGGTGTAATTCCATAGCAGTTGTAAAGATAAGTTACCCAAGTCCTGTCCCTCGGGAAAAAAACAAAGGAAGCCCTTTACCCCACGCGTATCGACGCTACTCAAGCGTCTTCATCAGAGGAAAAAGTGACACCCTACACGCTACACGCTACACTCTACACTCTACACGCTACACTCTACACCCTACACGCTACACCCTACACTCTACACGCTACATGCTACACTCTACACCCTACACAATACACGCTACTTGCTACACCCTACATGCTACACTCTACACGCTACACGCTACACCCTACACGGTACACCCTACACCCTACACCCTACACGCTACAATCTACACGCTACACACTATACGCTACACGCTAGACGCTACACTCTACACGCTACACGCTACACGCTACACCCTACACGCTACACCCTACACTCTACACCCTACAACCAACACGCTACACCCTACACTCTACACCCTACACCCTACACGCTACACGCTACACGCTACACCCTACACGCTACACCCTACACTCTACACCCTACACGCTACACCCTACACGCTACACGCTACACTCTACACCCTACACCCTAAACGCTACACGCTACACTCTACACCCTACACGCTACACTCTACACTCTACACGCTACACGCTACACTCTACACCCTACACTCTACACGCTACACGCTACACGCTACACCCTACACTCTACACGCTACACGCTACACGCTACACCCTACACGCTACACCCTACACTCTACACCCTACAACCAACACGCTACACGCTACACGCTACACCCTACACGCTACACCCTACACTCTACACCCTACACCCTACACGCTACACGCTACACGCTACACCCTACACGCTACACCCTACACGCTACACTCTACACCCTACACCCTACACGCTACACGCTACACTCTACACGCTAAACGCTACAGCTTATACCCTACACTCTACACCGTACACCCTACATGCTACACTCTACACCCTACACGCTACACCCTACACCCTACACCCTACATGCTACACCCTACACTCTACACCCTACACCCTACACGCTACACCCTACGCCCTGCACGCCACACACTACACTCTACACGCTACACCCTACACCCTACACTGTACACCCTACACCCTACACGCTACACGCTACACTCTACACCCTACACCCTACACGCTATACGCTACACTCTACACCTGCACGCTACACGCTACACCCTACACGCTACACTCTACACCGTACACGCTACACCCTACACTCTACACCCTACACCCTACACACTACACGCTACTCGCTACACTCTACACCCTACACGCTACACTCTACACTCTACTCCCTACTCTCTACACGCTACACTCTATACCCTACACTCTACACGCTACGCGCTACACGCTACACACTACACACTACACGCTACACTTTACACTCTACACGCTACACACTACACGCTACACGCTACACTCTACACCCTACACCCTACTCTACATGCTACACGCTACACGGTACATGATACACGCTACACCCTACTCGCTACACGCTACACCCTACACGCTACACGCTACACTCCACACCCTACACGCTACACCCTACACCCTTCTCCCTACACTCTACACGCTACACGCTACACCCTACACCCTACACTGTACACCCTACACCCTACACGCTACACTCTACACTCTGCTCCCTACCCTCTACACGCTACACTCTATACCCTACACTCTACACGCTACGCGCTACACGCTACACACTACACGCTACACCCTACACGCTACACTTTACACACTACACGCTACACTCCACACCCTACACCCTACACCCTACTCTACATGCTACACGCTACACGCTACATGCTACACCCTACACGCTTCACCCTACACCCTACACGCTACACTCTACACCCTACACTCTACACCCTACACGCTACACGCTACACGCTACACTCTACACGCTAAACGCTACAGCTTATACCCTACACTCTACACCGTACACCCTACACGCTACACTCTACACCCTACACGCTACACCCTACACCCTACACCCTACATGCTACACCCTACACTCTACACCCTACACCCTACACGCTACACTCTACACCCTACACCCTACTCTACATGCTACACGCTACACAGTACATGATACACGCTACACCCTACACGCTACACCCTACACGCTACACGCTACACGCTACACTCTACACCCTACACGCTACACCCTACACCCTACTCCCTACACTCTACATGCTACACGCTACACCCTACACCCTACACTGTACACCCTACACTCTGCACGCTACACTCTACACTCTACTCCCTACTCTCTACACGCTACACTCTATACCCTACACTCTACACGCTACGCGCTACACGCTACACACTACACACTACACGCTACACTTTACACTCTACACGCTACACACTACACGCTACACGCTACACTCTACACCCTACACCCTACTCTACATGCTACACGCTACACGGTACATGATACACGCTACACCCTACTCGCTACACGCTACACCCTACACGCTACACGCTACACTCCACACCCTACACGCTACACCCTACACCCTTCTCCCTACACTCTACACGCTACACGCTACACCCTACACCCTACACTGTACACCCTACACCCTACACGCTACACTCTACACTCTGCTCCCTACCCTCTACACGCTACACTCTATACCCTACACTCTACACGCTACGCGCTACACGCTACACACTACACGCTACACCCTACACGCTACACTTTACACTCTACACGCTACACTCCACACCCTACACCCTACACCCTACTCTACATGCTACACGCTACACGCTACATGCTACACCCTACACGCTTCACCCTACACCCTACACGCTACACTCTACACCCTACACTCTACACCCTACACGCTACACGCTACACGCTACACTCTACACGCTAAACGCTACAGCTTATACCCTACACTCTACACCGTACACGCTACACTCTACACCCTACACGCTACACCCTACACCCTACACCCTACATGCTACACCCTACACTCTACACCCTACACCCTACACGCTACACTCTACACCCTACACCCTACTCTACATGCTACACGCTACACAGTACATGATACACGCTACACCCTACACGCTACACCCTACACGCTACACGCTACACGCTACACTCTACACCCTACACGCTACACCCTACACCCTACTCCCTACACTCTACATGCTACACGCTACACCCTACACCCTACACTGTACACCCTACACTCTGCACGCTACACTCTACACTCTGCTCCCTACTCTCTACACGCTACACTCTATACCCTACACTCTATACGCTACGCGCTACACGCTACACCCTACACTCTACACCCTACACGCTACACGCTACACGCTACACGCTACACTCTACACGCTAAACGCTACAGCTTATACCCTACACTCTACACCGTACACCCTACACGCTACACTCTACACCCTACACGCTACACCCTACACCCTACATGCTACACCCTACACTCTACACCCTACACCCTACACGCTACACCCTACGCCCTGCACGCCACACACTACACTCTACACGCTACACCCTACACACTACACTCTACACGCTACACGCTACACGCTACACGCTACACTCTACACCCTACACGCTACACTCTACACCCTACACACTACACTCTATACGCTACACGGTACACGCTACACGCTACGCCCTACACCCTACACGCTACATGTTACACTCTCCACCTTACACGCTACACTCTACACCCTACACGCTACACCCTACACCCTACACGCTACACACTACACGCTACACTCTACACCCTACACGCTGCACTCTATACGCTACACGGTACACGCTACACGCTACACCCTACACCCTACATGCTACACGCTACACCCTACACTGTACACCCTACACGCTACACTCTACACGCTACATGCTACACCCTACACTCTACACCCTACACGCTATACGCTACACTCTACACACTGCACGCTACACGCTACACGCTACACCCTACACGCTACACTCTACACCCTACACGCTACACTCTACATGCTACACGCTACACGCTACATGCTACACGCTACACCCTACACGCTACACTCTACACCCTACACCCTACCCCCTACACGCTACATTCTTCACCCTACACGCTACACCCTACACTCTACACCCTACACCCTACACGCTACTCGCTACACTCTACACCCTACCCGCTACACTCTACACGCTACACGCTACACTCTACACTCTACACGCTACACGCTACACTCTACACCCTACACGCAACACGCTACACTCTACACCCTACACGCTACACTCTGCATGCTACACGCTACACCCTACACCCTACACGCTACACTCTACACGCTACACGCTACACTCTACACCATACACGCTACACCCTACACTCTACACCCTACACCCTACACGCTATACCCGACACCCTACACCCTACATGCTTCACCCTACACGCTACACTCTACACTCTACACCCTACACGCTACATGCTACACTCTACACGCTACACTCTACACCCTACACGCTACACTCTACATCCTACACCCTACACGCTATACGCTACACTCTACACCCTACACCCTACACTCTACACCCTACACGCTACACGCTACACTCTACACCCTACACCCTACACACGCTACATGCTACACCCTACACGCTACACTCTACACCCTACACGATACATGCTACACCCTACACGCTACAGCCTACACGCTACACGCTACACTCTACACCCTACAAGCTACACGCTACACCCTACACTCTACACCCTACACCGTACACGCTACACGCTACACTCTACACGCTACACCCTTCACTCTACACCCTACACCCTACATGATACACTCTACACCCTACACGGTACACCCTACAATCTACATGCTACATGCTACACTCTACACTCTACACCCTACACCCTACACGCTACATGCTACACTCTACACCCTACACGCTACACTCTACACCCTACACGCTACATGCTACACTCTACACCATACACCCTACACGCTACACCCTACACCCTACACGCTACACACTACACGCTACACTCTACACCCTACACGCTGCACTCTATACGCTACACGGTACACGCTACACGCTACACCCTACACCCTACATGCTACACGCTACACCCTACACTGTACACCCTACACCCTACACGCTACACTCTACACGCTACATGCTACACCCTACACTCTACACCCTACACGCTATACGCTACACTCTACACACTGCACGCTACACGCTACACGCTACACCCTACACGCTACACTCTACACCCTACAAGCTACACTCTACATGCTACACGCTACACGCTACATGCTACACGCTACACCCTACACGCTACACTCTACACCCTACACCCTACCCCCTACACGCTACATTCTTCACCCTACACGCTACACCCTACACTCTACACCCTACACCCTACACGCTACTCGCTACACTCTACACCCTACCCGCTACACTCTACACGCTACACGCTACACTCTACACTCTACATGCTACACGCTACACTCTACACCCTACACGCAACACGCTACACTCTACACCCTACACGCTACACTCTGCATGCTACACGCTACACCCTACACCCTACACGCTACACTCTACACGCTACACGCTACACTCTACACCATACACGCTACACCCTACACTCTACACCCTACACCCTACACGCTATACCCGACACCCTACACCCTACATGCTTCACCCTACACGCTACACTCTACACTCTACACCCTACACGCTACATGCTACACTCTACACGCTACACTCTACACCCTACACGCTACACTCTACATCCTACACCCTACACGCTATACGCTACACTCTACACCCTACACCCTACACTCTACACCCTACACGCTACACGCTACACTCTACACCCTACACCCTACACACGCTACACGCTACACCCTACACGCTACACTCTACACCCTACACGATACATGCTACACCCTACACGCTACAGCCTACACGCTACACGCTACACTCTACACCCTACAAGCTACACGCTACACCCTACACTCTACACCCTACACCGTACACGCTACACGCTACACTCTACACGCTACACCCTTCACTCTACACCCTACACCCTACATGATACACTCTACACCCTACACGGTACACCCTACAATCTACATGCTACATGCTACACTCTACACTCTACACCCTACACCCTACACGCTACATGCTACACTCTACACCCTACACGCTACACTCTACACCCTACACGCTACATGCTACACTCTACACCATACACCCTACACGCTACATGCTACACGCTACACTCTACACCCTACACGCTACACGCTAGGGTGTAGAGTGTAATATGTAGCGTGTAGTTTGTAGCGTTTAGCTTGTAGGGTGTAGCGTGTAGCGTGTAGGGTGTAGAGTGTAGCGTGTAGCGTGTAGCATGTAGGGTGTAGGGTGTAGAGTGTAGAGTGTAGCGTGTAGGGTGTAGAGTGTAGGGTGTAGGATGTAGAGTGTAGGGTTTAGAGTGTAATTTGTAGCGTGTAGGGTGTAGCGTGTAGCATGTAGGGTGTAGGGTGTGGAGTGTAGGGTGTAGCGTGTAGGGTGTAGAGTGTAGCGTGTAGCGTGTAGGGTGTAGAGTGTAGGGTGTAGCGTGTAGGGTGTAGAGTGTAGCGTGTAGGGTGTAGCGTGTAGCGTGCAGGGTGTAGAGTGTAGCGTATAGCGTGTAGGGTGTAGAGTGTAGGGTGTAGCGTGTAGGGTGTAGAGTGTAGGGTGTAGCGTGTAGGGTGTAGAGTGTAGCGTGTAGCGTGTAGGGTGTAGGGTGTAGGGTGTAGCGTGTAGGGTGTAGAGTGTAGCGTGTAGCGTGTAGGGTGTAGGGTGTAGGGTGTAGCATGTAGTGTGTAGCGTGTAGCGTGTAGGGTGTAGCGTGTAGCATGTAGCGTGTAGCGTGTAGCATGTAGAGTGTAGGGTGTAGGGTGTAGCATGTAGAGTGTAGGGTGTAGGGTGTAGCGTGTAGAGTGTAGGGTATAGAGTGTAGCGTCTAGGGTGTAGAGTGTAGCGTGTAGCGTGTAGGGTGTAGAGTGTAGCGTGTAGGGTGTAGAATATAGCGTGTAGAGAGTAGGGTGTAGCATGTAGCGTGTAGGGTGTAGGGTGTAGAGTGTAGGGTGTAGCGTGTAGGGTGTAGCGTGTAGCGTGTAGGGTGTAGGGTGTAGAGTGTAGGGTGTAGCGTGTAGGGTGTAGCGTGTATCGTGTAGCGTGTAGAGTGTAGCGTCTAGCGTATAGGGTGTAGCGTGTAGCGTGTAGATTGTAGCGTGTAGGGTGTAGGGTGTAGGGTGTAGCGTGTAGCGTGTAGGGTGTAGAGTGTAGCGTGTAGTGTGTAGGGTGTAGGGTGTAGAGTGCAGAGTGTAGGGTGTAGAGTGTAGCGTGTAGAGTGTAGGGTGTAGAGTGTAGGGTGTAGAGTGTAACGTGTAGTGTGTAGGGTGTAGCGTGTAGCGTGTAGGGTGTAGCGTGTAGCGTGTAGGGTGCAGGGTGTAGAGTGTAACATGTAGCGTGTAGGGTGTAGCGTGTAGCGTGTATGGTGTAGCGTGTAGCGTGTAGTGTGTAGCGTGTAGGGTGTAGGGTGTAGAGTGTAGCGTGTAGGGTGTAGGGTGTAGAGTGCAGAGTGTAGGGTGTAGAGTGTAGCGTGTAGAGTGTAGGGTGTAGAGTGTAGGGTGTAGAGTGTAACGTGTAGTGTGTAGGGTGTAGCGTGTAGCGTGTAGGGTGTAGCGTGTAGCGTGTAGGGAGCAGGGTGTAGAGTGTAGCGTGTAGGGTGTAGAGTGTAACGTGTAGCGTGTAGGGTGTAGTGTGTAGGGTGTAGGGTGTAGAGTGTAGCGTGTAGCGTGTAGGGTGTAGCGTGTAGCGTGTAGGGTGTAGGGTGTAGAGTGTAGCGTGTTGCATGTAGGGTGTAGAGTGTAGCGTGTAGAGTGTAGCGTGTAGCGTGTAGCGTGTAGCGTGTAGAGTGTAGCGTGTAGGGTGTAGAGTATAGTGTGTAGCGTGTAGGGTGTATGGTGTAGAGTGTAGAGTGTAGCATGTAGCGTGTAGCGTGTAGAGTGTAGCGTGTAGGGTGTAGAGTGTAGCGTGTTGCATGTAGGGTGTACAGTGTAGCGTGTAGCGTGTAGAGTGTAGGGTGTAGAGTGTAGCGTGTAGCGTGTAGAGTGTAGGGTGTAGAGTGTAGCGTGTTGCGTGTGGAGTGTAGCGTGTAGCGTGTAGGTTGTAGAGTGTAGCTTGTAGCGTGTAGGGTGTAGGGTGTAGCGTGTAGCGTGTAGAGTGTAGAGTGTAGCGTGTAGCATGTAGAGTTTAGAGTGTAGCGTGTAGGGTGTAGAGTGTAGCGCATAGCGTGTAGGGTGTAGGGTGTAGAGTGTAGCGTGTAGCGTGTAGTGTACGGTGTAGAGTGTAGGGTGTAGCGTGTAGGGTGTAGAGTGTAGCGTGTAGGGTGTAGGGTGTAGATTGTAGCGTGTAGGGTGCAGGGTGTAGAGTGTAGCGTGTAGGGTGTAGAGTGTAACGTGTAGCGTGTAGGGTGTAGCGTGTAGCGTGTAGGGTGTAGGGTGTAGAGTGTAACGTGTAGCGTGTAGGGTGTAGCGTGTAGCGTGTAGGGTGTAGCGCGTAGCGTGTAGTGTGTAGCGTGTAGATTGTAGGGTGTAGAGTGTAGCGTGTAGGGTGTAGCATGTAGCGTGTAGGGTGTAGGGTGTAGAGTGTAGAGTGTAGCGTTTAGGGTGAAGCATGTAGGGTGTAGGGTGTCGGGTATAGCGTGTAGGGTGTAGGGTGTAGAGTGTAGGGTGTAGCGTGTATGGTGTAGAGTGTAGCGTGTAGCGTGCAGAGTATAGCGTGTACGGTGTAGCGTGTAGCGTGCAGAGTGTAGCGTGTAGGGTATAGAGTGTAGCGTGTTGCGTGTAGGGTGTAGAGTGTAGCGTGTAGCGTGTAGAGTGTAGAGTGTAGCGTGTAGCGTGTAGAGTGTAGGGTGTAGAGTATAGCGTGTAGCGTGTAGGGTGTAGGGTGTAGAGTGTAGAGTGTAGCATGTAGCGTGTAGCGTGTAGAGTGTAGCGTGTAGCGTGTAGAGTGTAGGGTGTAGCGTGTAGCGTGTAGCGTGTAGAGTGTAGGGTGTAGAGTGTAGCGTGTAGCGTGTAGAGTGTAGAGTGTAGCGTGTAGCGTGTAGAGTGTAGCGTGTAGCGTTTAGGGTGTAGGGTGTAGAGTGTAGCGTGTAGCGTGTAGAGTGTACGGTGTAGAGTGTAGGGTGTAGCGTGTAGGGTGTAGAGTGTAGCGTGTAGCGTGTAGCGTGTAGGGTTAAGCTACACACTACACACTAAACACAAAAAGAAAAGGATATGCAAACCAATGGGATCCACGTTAAATAGTCAATTTTATTGTACAAAAATAGTAATCCACAAACAGAACCAGGCAAAACATACATTTAAAAACATTTAAAACACTAGTATGGCTGAATAGGCCATAAGTAATTTTACCCGAGGGAATGAAGGAAGCTAATACTTTACAGCATATGTGAGACAGGAGAAATAACCAGAGAGAAAAAATTGCTAGGTATGCGGGTACACCAATCTTAGTCAAATCTACATATAAGAAGCCTATTGTTTACTGCCAACTGTGACCCCCTGAGTACTATGACAGGAAACATATACTCCAGCCTAGTATCTGGAAGAAATACATCATGGATCCTATTTTGTTCAACACAGCATGCGTGCGCACAGTTGGTAAGCAAATGAAAGCAGACCCCTATAGAAAGGTAATCAGGGAAATAGGTATGCTGCAGTACTACAAAATCCTAGTTATTTGGATAAATGTATGCATACAGACGCCTTGTGGAAATACAAAGAATCAGGATCCATTGTCCTAAGGCTTGGAAAAATGCCAGGCCATGCATGAAGTAAATAGGTGTAATTCCATAGCAGTTGTAAAGATAAGTTACCCAAGTCCTGTCCCTCGGGAAAAAAACAAAGGAAGCCCTGAACCCCACGCGTATCGACGCTACTCAAGCGTCTTCATCAGAGGAAAAATTGACACCCTACACGCTACACGCTACACTCTACACCCTACACAATACACGCTACTTGCTACACCCTACATGCTACACTCTACACGCTACACGCTACACGCTACACCCTACACGGTACACGCTACTTGCTACACCCTACATGCTACACTCTACACGCTACACGCTACACCCTACACCCTACACCCTACACGCTACACGCTACACCCTACACCCTACACCCTACACGCTACAATCTACACGCTACACGCTACACACTATACGCTACACGCTAGACGCTACACTCTACACGCTACACGATACACGCTACACCCTACACGCTACATCCTACACTCTACACCCTACACCCTACATGCTACACCCTACACTCTACACCCTACACGCTACACCCTATGCCCTGCACGCCACACACTAAACTCTACACGCTACACCCTACACCCTACACTGTACACCCTACACCCTACACGCTACACGCTACACTCTACACGCTACACCCTACACTCTACACCCTACACCCTACACGCTATACGCTACACTCTACACCCTGCACGCTACACGCTACACCCTACATGCTACACTCTACACCCTACACGCTACACCCTACACTCTACACCCTACAGCCTACACACTACACGCTACTCGCTACACTCTACACCCTACACGCTACACTCTACACTCTACTCCCTACTCTCTACACGCTACACTCTATACCCTACACTCTACACTTTACACTCTACACGCTACACACTACACGCTACACGCTACACTCTACACCCTACACCCTACTCTACATGCTACACGCTACACGGTACATGATACACGCTACACCCTACACGCTACACGCTACACCCTACACGCTACACGCTACACTCCACACCCTACACGCTACACCCTACACCCTACTCCCTACACTCTACACGCTACACGCTACACCCTACACCCTACACTGTACACCCTACACCCTACATGCTACACTCTACTCTCTGCTCCCTACTCTCTACACGCTACACTCTATACCCTACACTCTACACGCTACGCGCTACACGCTACACACTACACGCTACACCCTACATGCTACACTTTACACTCTACACGCTACACTCCACACTCTACACACTACACTCTACACCCTACACCCTACACCCTACTCTACATGCTACACGCTACACACTACATGCTACACCCTACACGCTTCACCCTACACCCTACACGCTACACGCTACACTCTACACCCTACACTCTACACCCTACACGCTACACGCTACACGCTACACTCTACACGCTAAACGCTACAGCTTATACCCTACACTCTACACCGTACACCCTACACGCTACACTCTACACCCTGCACGCTACACCCTACACCCTACACCCTACATGCTACACCCTACACTCTACACCCTACACCCTACATGCTACACTCTACACCCTACACCCTACTCTACATGCTACACGCTACACGGTACATGATACACGCTACACCCTACACGCTACACGCTACACCCTACACGCTACACGCTACACGCTGCAATCTACACCCTACACGCTACACCCTACACCCTACTCCCTACACTCTACACGCTACACGCTACACCCTACACCCTACACTGTACACCCTACACCCTGCACGCTACACTCTACACTCTGCTCCCTACTCTCTACACGCTACACTCTATACCCTACACTCTACACGCTACGCGCTACACGCTACACACTACACGCTACACCCTACACGCTACACTTTACACTCTACACGCTACACTCTACACTCTACACACTACACTCTACACCCTACACCCTACACCCTACTCTACATGCTACACGCTACACGCTACATGCTACACCCTACACGCTACACCCTACACCCTACACGCTACACGCTACACGCTACACTCTACACCCTACACTCTACACCCTACACGCTACACGCTACACGCTACACGCTACACTCTACACGCTAAACGCTACAGCTTATACCCTACACTCTACACCGTACACCCTACACGCTACACTCTACACCCTACACGCTACACCCTACACCCTACACCCTACATGCTACACCCTACACTCTACACCCTACACCCTACACGCTACACCCTACGCCCTGCACGCCACACACTACACTCTACACGCTACACCCTACACACTACACTCTACACGCTACACGCTACACGCTACACCCTACACGCTACACTCTACACCCTACACACTACACTCTATACGCTACACGGTACACACTACACGCTACGCCCTACACCCTACACGCTACATGTTACACTCTACACCATACACGCTACACTCTACACCCTACACGCTACACCCTACACCCTACACGCTACACACAACACGCTACACTCTACACCCTACACGCTGCACTCTATACGCTACACGGTACACGCTACACGCTACACCCTACACCCTACATGCTACACGCTACACCCTACACTGTACACCCTACACCCTACACGCTACACTCTACACGCTACATGCTACACCCTACACTCTACACCCTACACGCTATACGCTACACTCTACACACTGCACGCTACACGCTACACGCTACACCCTACACGCTACACTCTACACCCTACACGCTACACTCTACATGCTACACGCTACACGCTACATGCTACACGCTACACCCTACACGCTACACTCTACACCCTACACCCTACCCCCTACACGCTACACTCTTCACCCTACACGCTACACCCTACACTCTACACCCTACACGCTACTCGCTACACTCTACACCCTACCCGCTACACTCTACACGCTACACGCTACACTCTACACTCTACACGCTACACACTACACTCTACACCCTACACGCAACACGCTACACTCTACAACCTACACGCTACACTCTGCATGCTACACGCTACACCCTACACCCTACACGCTACACTCTACACGCTACACGCTACACTCTACACCATACACGCTACACCCTACACTCTACACCCTACACCCTACGCGCTATACCCGACACCCTACACCCTACATGCTTCACCCTACACGCTACACTCTACACTCTACACCCTACACGCTACATGCTACACTCTACACGCTACACTCTACACCCTACACGCTACACTCTACATCCTACACCCTACACGCTATACGCTACACTCTACACCCTACACCCTACACTCTACACCCTACACGCTACACGCTACACTCTACACCCTACACCCTACACACGCTACACGCTACACCCTACACTCTACACGCTACATGCTACACTCTACACCCTACACGATACATGCTACACCCTACACGCTACAGCCTACACGCTACACGCTACACTCTACACCCTACAAGCTACACGCTACACGCTACACCCTACACTCTACACCCTACACCGTACACGCTACACGCTACACTCTACACGCTACACCCTTCACTCTACACCCTACACCCTACATGCTACACTCTACACCCTACACGGTACACCCTACAATCTACATGCTACATGCTACACTCTACACTCTACACCCTACACGCTACATGCTACACTCTACACCCTACACGCTACACTCTACACCCTACACGCTACATGCTACACTCTACACCATACACCCTACACGCTACATGCTACACGCTACACTCTACACCCTACACGCTACACGCTAGGGTGTAGAGTGTAATATGTAGCGTGTAGTTTGTAGCGTTTAGCTTGTAGGGTGTAGTGTGTAGCGTGTAGGGTGTAGAGTGTAGCGTGTAGCGTGTAGCATGTAGGGTGTAGGGTGTAGAGTGTAGAGTGTAGCATGTAGGGCGTAGAGTGTAGGGTGTAGGATGTAGAGTGTAGGGTTTAGAGTGTAATTTGTAGCGTGTAGGGTGTAGCGTGTAGCATGTAGGGTGTAGGGTGTGGAGTGTAGGGTGTAGCGTGTAGGGTGTAGAGTGTAGCGTGTAGCGTGTAGGGTGTAGAGTGTAGGGTGTAGCGTGTAGGGTGTAGAGTGTAGCGTGTAGGGTGTAGCGTGTAGCGTGCAGGGTGTAGAGTGTAGCGTATAGCGTGTAGGGTGTAGAGTGTAGGGTGTAGCGTGTAGGGTGTAGAGTGTAGGGTGTAGCGTGTAGGGTGTAGAGTGTAGCGTGTAGCGTGTAGGGTGTAGGGTGTAGGGTGTAGCGTGTAGGGTGTAGCATGTAGCGTGTAGCGTGTAGCATGTAGAGTAGGGTGTAGGGTGTAGAGTGTAGTGTGTAGAGTGTAGAGTGTAGCGTGTAGAGTGTAAAGTGTAGCGTGTAGGGTGTAGCGTGTAGTGTGTAGCGTGTAGCGCGTAGCGTGTAGAGTGTAGGGTATAGAGTGTAGCGTGTAGAGAGTAGGGAGCAGAGTGTAGAGTGTAGCGTGCAGGGTGTAGGGTGTACAGTGTAGGGTGTAGGGTGTAGCGTGTAGCGTGTAGAGTGTAGGGAGTAGGGTGTAGGGTGTAGCGTGTAGGGTGTAGAGTGTAGCGTGTAGTGTGTAGCGTGTAGGGTGTAGCGTGTAGGGTGTAGCGTGTATCATGTACCGTGTAGCGTGTAGCATGTAGAGTAGGGTGTAGGGTGTAGAGTGTAGCGTGTAAGGTGTAGGGTGTAGAGTGTAGGGTGTAGCATGTAGGGTGTAGGGTGTAGGGTGTAGCGTGTAGGGTGTAGAGTGTAGCGTGTAGGGTGTACGGTGTAGAGTGTAGGGTATAAGCTGTAGCGTTTAGCGTGTAGAGTGTAGCGTGTAGCGTGTAGGGTGTAGAGTGTAGGGTGTAGAGTGTAGCGTGTAGCGTGTAGCGTGTAGGGTGTAGGGTGAAGCGTGTAGGGTGTAGCATGTAGCGTGTAGCGTGTAGCATGTAGAGTAGGGTGTAGGGTGTAGGGTGTAGAGTGTAGTGTGTAGAATGTGGATTGTAGCGTGTAGAGTGTAAAGTGTAGCGTGTAGGGTGTAGCGTGTAGTGTGTAGCGTGTAGCGCGTAGCGTGTAGAGTGTAGGGTATAGAGTGTAGCGTGTAGAGAGTAGGGAGCAGAGTGTAGTGTAGCGTGTAGGGTGTAGGGTGTACAGTGTAGGGTGTAGGGTGTAGCGTGTAGCGTGTAGGGTGTAGGGTGTAGGGTGTAGCATGTAGTGTGTAGCGTGTAGCGTGTAGGGTGTAGGGTGTAAAGTGTAGGGTGTAGGGTGTAGAGTGTAACGTGTAGCGTGTAGGGTGTAGCATGTAGCGTGTAGGGTGTAGGGTGTAGAGTGTAGGGTGTAGCGTGTAGGGTGTAGCGTGTAGCGTGTAGGGTGTAGGGTGTAGAGTGTAGGGTGTAGCGTGTAGGGTGTAGCGTGTATCGTGTAGCGTGTAGAGTGTAGCGTCTAGCGTATAGGGTGTAGCGTGTAGCGTGTAGATTGTAGCGTGTAGGGTGTAGGGTGTAGCGTGTAGCGTGTAGGGTGTAGAGTGTAGCGTGTAGTGTGTAGGGTGTAGGGTGTAGAGTGCAGAGTGTAGGGTGTAGAGTGTAGCGTGTAGAGTGTAGGGTGTAGAGTGTAGGGTGTAGAGTGTAACGTGTAGTGTGTAGGGTGTAGCGTGTAGCGTGTAGGGTGTAGCGTGTAGGTTGTAGAGTGTAGCGTGTAGCGTGTAGGGTGTAGGGTGTAGCGTGTAGCGTGTAGAGTGTAGAGTGTAGCGTGTAGCATGTAGAGTTTAGAGTGTAGCGTGTAGGGTGTAGAGTGTAGCGCGTAGCGTGTAGGGTGTAGGGTGTAGAGTGTAGCGTGTAGCGTGCAGTGTACGGTGTAGAGTGTAGGGTGTAGCGTGTAGGGTGTAGAGTGTAGCGTGTAGCGTGTAGCGTGTAGGGTGTAGGGTGTAGATTGTAGCGTGTAGGGTGCAGGGTGTAGAGTGTAGCGTGTAGGGTGTAGTGTAACGTGTAGCGTGTAGGGTGTAGCGTGTAGCGTGTAGGGTGTAGGGTGTAGAGTGTAACGTGTAGCGTGTAGGGTGTAGCGTGTAGCGTGTAGGGTGTAGCGTGTAGCGTGTAGTGTGTAGCGTGTAGAGTGTAGGGTGTAGAGTGTAGCGTGTAGGGTGCAGCATGTAGCGTGTAGGGTGTAGGGTGTAGAGTGTAGAGTGTAGCGTTTAGGGTGAAGCATGTAGGGTGTAGGGTGTCGGGTATAGCGTGTAGGGTGTAGCGTGTATGGTGTAGAGTGTAGCGTGTAGCGTGCAGAGTATAGCGTGTAGGGTGTAGCGTGTAGCGTGCAGAGTGTAGCGTGTAGGGTATAGAGTGTAGCGTGTTGCGTGTAGGGTGTAGAGTGTAGCGTGTAGCGTGTAGAGTGTAGAGTGTAGCGTGTAGCGTGTAGAGTGTAGGGTGTAGAGTATAGCGTGTAGCGTGTAGGGTGTAGGGTGTAGAGTGTAGAGTGTAGCATGTAGCGTGTAGCGTGTAGAGTGTAGCGTGTAGCGTGTAGAGTGTAGGGTGTAGCGTGTAGCGTGTAGCGTGTAGAGTGTAGGGTGTAGAGTGTAGCGTGTAGTGTGTAGAGTGTAGAGTGTAGCGTGTAGGGTGTAGAGTGTAGCGTGTAGCGTTTAGGGTGTAGGGTGTAGAGTGTAGCGTGTAGCGTGTAGAGTGTACGGTGTAGAGTGTAGGGTGTAGCGTGTAGGGTGTAGAGTGTAGCGTGTAGCGTGTAGCGTGTAGGGTTAAGCTACACACTACACACTAAACACAAAAAGAAAAGGATATGCAAACCAATGGGATCCACGTTAAATAGTCAATTTTATTGTACAAAAATAGTAATCCACAAACAGAACCAGGCAAAACATACATTTAAAAACATTTAAAACACTAGTATGGCTGAATAGGCCATAAGTAATTTTACCCGAGGGAATGAAGGAAGCTAATACTTTACAGCATATGTGAGACAGGAGAAATAACCAGAGAGAAAAAATTGCTAGGTATGCGGGTACACCAATCTTAGTCAAATCTACATATAAGAAGCCTATTGTTTACTGCCAACTGTGACCCCCTGAGTACTATGACAGGAAACATATACTCCAGCCTAGTATCTGGAAGAAATACATCATGGATCCTATTTTGTTCAACACAGCATGCGTGCGCACAGTTGGTAAGCAAATGAAAGCAGACCCCTATAGAAAGGTAATCAGGGAAATAGGTATGCTGCAGTACTACAAAATC
This sequence comes from Ranitomeya variabilis, assembly GCF_051348905.1. Lineage (NCBI taxonomy): Eukaryota > Metazoa > Chordata > Amphibia > Anura > Dendrobatidae > Ranitomeya > Ranitomeya variabilis. The sequence continues at coordinate 60,486 of NW_027507947.1, read as the reverse complement.
CTAGTTATTTGGATAAATGTATGCATACAGACGCCTTGTGGAAATACAAAGAATCAGGATCCATTGTCCTAAGGCTTGGAAAAATGCCAGGCCATGCATGAAGTAAATAGGTGTAATTCCATAGCAGTTGTAAAGATAAGTTACCCAAGTCCTGTCCCTCGGGAAAAAAACAAAGGAAGCCCTGAACCCCACGCGTATCGACGCTACTCAAGCGTCTTCATCAGAGGAAAAATTGACACCCTACACGCTACACGCTACACTCTACACCCTACACAATACACGCTACTTGCTACACCCTACATGCTACACTCTACACGCTACACGCTACACGCTACACCCTACACGGTACACGCTACTTGCTACACCCTACATGCTACACTCTACACGCTACACGCTACACGCTACACCCTACACCCTACACCCTACACGCTACACGCTACACCCTACACCCTACACCCTACACGCTACAATCTACACGCTACACGCTACACACTATACGCTACACGCTAGACGCTACACTCTACACGCTACACGCTACACGCTACACCCTACACGCTACACCCTACACTCTACACCCTACACCCTACACGCTACACGCTACACGATACACCCTACACGCTGCACCCTACACTCTACACCCTACACGCTACACCCTACACGCTACACGCTACACTCTACACGCTAAACGCTACAGCTTATACCCTACACTCTACACCGTACACCCTACATGCTACACTCTACACCCTACACGCTACACCCTACACCCTACACCCTACATGCTACACCCTACACTCTACACCCTACACGCTACACCCTATGCCCTGCACGCCACACACTAAACTCTACACGCTACACCCTACACCCTACACTGTACACCCTACACCCTACACGCTACACGCTACACTCTACACGCTACACCCTACACTCTACACCCTGCACCCTACACGCTATACGCTACACTCTACACCCTGCACGCTACAAGCTACACCCTACATGCTACACTCTACACCCTACACGCTACACCCTACACTCTACACCCTACACCCTACACACTACACGCTACTCGCTACACTCTACACCCTACACGCTACACTCTACACTCTACTCCCTACTCTCTACACGCTACACTCTATACCCTACACTCTACACGCTACACACTACACGCTACACGCTACACTCTACACCCTACACCCTACTCTACATGCTACACGCTACACGGTACATGATACACGCTACACCCTACACGCTACACGCTACACCCTACACGCTACACGCTACACTCCACACCCTACACGCTACACCCTACACCCTACTCCCTACACTCTACACGCTACACGCTACACCCTACACCCTACACTGTACACCCTACACCCTACATGCTACACTCTACTCTCTGCTCCCTACTCTCTACACGCTACACTCTATACCCTACACTCTACACGCTACGCGCTACACGCTACACACTACACGCTACACCCTACATGCTACACTTTACACTCTACACGCTACACTCCACACTCTACACACTACACTCTACACCCTACACCCTACACCCTACTCTACATGCTACACGCTACACACTACATGCTACACCCTACACGCTTCACCCTACACCCTACACGCTACACGCTACACTCTACACCCTACACTCTACACCCTACACGCTACACGCTACACGCTACACTCTACACGCTAAACGCTACAGCTTATACCCTACACTCTACACCGTACACCCTACACGCTACACTCTACACCCTGCACGCTACACCCTACACCCTACACCCTACATGCTACACCCTACACTCTACACCCTACACCCTACATGCTACACTCTACACCCTACACCCTACTCTACATGCTACACGCTACACGGTACATGATACACGCTACACCCTACACGCTACACGCTACACCCTACACGCTACACGCTACACGCTGCAATCTACACCCTACACGCTACACCCTACACCCTACTCCCTACACTCTACACGCTACACGCTACACCCTACACCCTACACTGTACACCCTACACCCTGCACGCTACACTCTACACTCTGCTCCCTACTCTCTACACGCTACACTCTATACCCTACACTCTACACGCTACGCGCTACACGCTACACACTACACGCTACACCCTACACGCTACACTTTACACTCTACACGCTACACTCTACACTCTACACACTACACTCTACACCCTACACCCTACACCCTACTCTACATGCTACACGCTACACGCTACATGCTACACCCTACACGCTACACCCTACACCCTACACGCTACACGCTACACGCTACACTCTACACCCTACACTCTACACCCTACACGCTACACGCTACACGCTACACGCTACACTCTACACGCTAAACGCTACAGCTTATACCCTACACTCTACACCGTACACCCTACACGCTACACTCTACACCCTACACGCTACACCCTACACCCTACACCCTACATGCTACACCCTACACTCTACACCCTACACCCTACACGCTACACCCTACGCCCTGCACGCCACACACTACACTCTACACGCTACACCCTACACACTACACTCTACACGCTACACGCTACACGCTACACCCTACACGCTACACTCTACACCCTACACACTACACTCTATACGCTACACGGTACACACTACACGCTACGCCCTACACCCTACACGCTACATGTTACACTCTACACCATACACGCTACACTCTACACCCTACACGCTACACCCTACACCCTACACGCTACACACAACACGCTACACTCTACACCCTACACGCTGCACTCTATACGCTACACGGTACACGCTACACGCTACACCCTACACCCTACATGCTACACGCTACACCCTACACTGTACACCCTACACCCTACACGCTACACTCTACACGCTACATGCTACACCCTACACTCTACACCCTACACGCTATACGCTACACTCTACACACTGCACGCTACACGCTACACGCTACACCCTACACGCTACACTCTACACCCTACACGCTACACTCTACATGCTACACGCTACACGCTACATGCTACACGCTACACCCTACACGCTACACTCTACACCCTACACCCTACCCCCTACACGCTACACTCTTCACCCTACACGCTACACCCTACACTCTACACCCTACACGCTACTCGCTACACTCTACACCCTACCCGCTACACTCTACACGCTACACGCTACACTCTACACTCTACACGCTACACACTACACTCTACACCCTACACGCAACACGCTACACTCTACACCCTACACGCTACACTCTGCATGCTACACGCTACACCCTACACCCTACACGCTACACTCTACACGCTACACGCTACACTCTACACCATACACGCTACACCCTACACTCTACACCCTACACCCTACGCGCTATACCCGACACCCTACACCCTACATGCTTCACCCTACACGCTACACTCTACACTCTACACCCTACACGCTACATGCTACACTCTACACGCTACACTCTACACCCTACACGCTACACTCTACATCCTACACCCTACACGCTATACGCTACACTCTACACCCTACACCCTACACTCTACACCCTACACGCTACACGCTACACTCTACACCCTACACCCTACACACGCTACACGCTACACCCTACACTCTACACGCTACATGCTACACTCTACACCCTACACGATACATGCTACACCCTACACGCTACAGCCTACACGCTACACGCTACACTCTACACCCTACAAGCTACACGCTACACGCTACACCCTACACTCTACACCCTACACCGTACACGCTACACGCTACACTCTACACGCTACACCCTTCACTCTACACCCTACACCCTACATGCTACACTCTACACCCTACACGGTACACCCTACAATCTACATGCTACATGCTACACTCTACACTCTACACCCTACACGCTACATGCTACACTCTACACCCTACACGCTACACTCTACACCCTACACGCTACATGCTACACTCTACACCATACACCCTACACGCTACATGCTACACGCTACACTCTACACCCTACACGCTACACGCTAGGGTGTAGAGTGTAATATGTAGCGTGTAGTTTGTAGCGTTTAGCTTGTAGGGTGTAGTGTGTAGCGTGTAGGGTGTAGAGTGTAGCGTGTAGCGTGTAGCATGTAGGGTGTAGGGTGTAGAGTGTAGAGTGTAGCATGTAGGGCGTAGAGTGTAGGGTGTAGGATGTAGAGTGTAGGGTTTAGAGTGTAATTTGTAGCGTGTAGGGTGTAGCGTGTAGCATGTAGGGTGTAGGGTGTGGAGTGTAGGGTGTAGCGTGTAGGGTGTAGAGTGTAGCGTGTAGCGTGTAGGGTGTAGAGTGTAGGGTGTAGCGTGTAGGGTGTAGAGTGTAGCGTGTAGGGTGTAGCGTGTAGCGTGCAGGGTGTAGAGTGTAGCGTATAGCGTGTAGGGTGTAGAGTGTAGGGTGTAGCGTGTAGGGTGTAGAGTGTAGGGTGTAGCGTGTAGGGTGTAGAGTGTAGCGTGTAGCGTGTAGGGTGTAGGGTGTAGGGTGTAGCGTGTAGGGTGTAGCATGTAGCGTGTAGCGTGTAGCATGTAGAGTAGGGTGTAGGGTGTAGAGTGTAGTGTGTAGAGTGTAGAGTGTAGCGTGTAGAGTGTAAAGTGTAGCGTGTAGGGTGTAGCGTGTAGTGTGTAGCGTGTAGCGCGTAGCGTGTAGAGTGTAGGGTATAGAGTGTAGCGTGTAGAGAGTAGGGAGCAGAGTGTAGAGTGTAGCGTGCAGGGTGTAGGGTGTACAGTGTAGGGTGTAGGGTGTAGCGTGTAGCGTGTAGAGTGTAGGGAGTAGGGTGTAGGGTGTAGCGTGTAGGGTGTAGAGTGTAGCGTGTAGTGTGTAGCGTGTAGGGTGTAGCGTGTAGGGTGTAGCGTGTATCATGTACCGTGTAGCGTGTAGCATGTAGAGTAGGGTGTAGGGTGTAGAGTGTAGCGTGTAAGGTGTAGGGTGTAGAGTGTAGGGTGTAGCATGTAGGGTGTAGGGTGTAGGGTGTAGCGTGTAGGGTGTAGAGTGTAGCGTGTAGGGTGTACGGTGTAGAGTGTAGGGTATAAGCTGTAGCGTTTAGCGTGTAGAGTGTAGCGTGTAGCGTGTAGGGTGTAGAGTGTAGGGTGTAGAGTGTAGCGTGTAGCGTGTAGCGTGTAGGGTGTAGGGTGAAGCGTGTAGGGTGTAGCATGTAGCGTGTAGCGTGTAGCATGTAGAGTAGGGTGTAGGGTGTAGGGTGTAGAGTGTAGTGTGTAGAATGTGGATTGTAGCGTGTAGAGTGTAAAGTGTAGCGTGTAGGGTGTAGCGTGTAGTGTGTAGCGTGTAGCGCGTAGCGTGTAGAGTGTAGGGTATAGAGTGTAGCGTGTAGAGAGTAGGGAGCAGAGTGTAGTGTAGCGTGTAGGGTGTAGGGTGTACAGTGTAGGGTGTAGGGTGTAGCGTGTAGCGTGTAGGGTGTAGGGTGTAGGGTGTAGCATGTAGTGTGTAGCGTGTAGCGTGTAGGGTGTAGGGTGTAAAGTGTAGGGTGTAGGGTGTAGAGTGTAACGTGTAGCGTGTAGGGTGTAGCATGTAGCGTGTAGGGTGTAGGGTGTAGAGTGTAGGGTGTAGCGTGTAGGGTGTAGCGTGTAGCGTGTAGGGTGTAGGGTGTAGAGTGTAGGGTGTAGCGTGTAGGGTGTAGCGTGTATCGTGTAGCGTGTAGAGTGTAGCGTCTAGCGTATAGGGTGTAGCGTGTAGCGTGTAGATTGTAGCGTGTAGGGTGTAGGGTGTAGCGTGTAGCGTGTAGGGTGTAGAGTGTAGCGTGTAGTGTGTAGGGTGTAGGGTGTAGAGTGCAGAGTGTAGGGTGTAGAGTGTAGCGTGTAGAGTGTAGGGTGTAGAGTGTAGGGTGTAGAGTGTAACGTGTAGTGTGTAGGGTGTAGCGTGTAGCGTGTAGGGTGTAGCGTGTAGCGTGTAGGGTGCAGGGTGTAGAGTGTAACATGTAGCGTGTAGGGTGTAGCGTGTAGCGTGTATGGTGTAGCGTGTAGCGTGTAGTGTGTAGCGTGTAGGGTGTAGGGTGTAGAGTGTAGAGTGTAGGGTGTAGGGTGTAGAGTGCAGAGTGTAGGGTGTAGAGTGTAGCGTGTAGAGTGTAGGGTGTAGAGTGTAGGGTGTAGAGTGTAACGTGTAGTGTGTAGGGTGTAGCGTGTAGCGTGTAGGGTGTAGCGTGTAGGTTGTAGAGTGTAGCGTGTAGCGTGTAGGGTGTAGGGTGTAGCGTGTAGCGTGTAGAGTGTAGAGTGTAGCGTGTAGCATGTAGAGTTTAGAGTGTAGCGTGTAGGGTGTAGAGTGTAGCGCGTAGCGTGTAGGGTGTAGGGTGTAGAGTGTAGCGTGTAGCGTGCAGTGTACGGTGTAGAGTGTAGGGTGTAGCGTGTAGGGTGTAGAGTGTAGCGTGTAGCGTGTAGCGTGTAGGGTGTAGGGTGTAGATTGTAGCGTGTAGGGTGCAGGGTGTAGAGTGTAGCGTGTAGGGTGTAGTGTAACGTGTAGCGTGTAGGGTGTAGCGTGTAGCGTGTAGGGTGTAGGGTGTAGAGTGTAACGTGTAGCGTGTAGGGTGTAGCGTGTAGCGTGTAGGGTGTAGCGTGTAGCGTGTAGTGTGTAGCGTGTAGAGTGTAGGGTGTAGAGTGTAGCGTGTAGGGTGTAGCATGTAGCGTGTAGGGTGTAGGGTGTAGAGTGTAGAGTGTAGCGTTTAGGGTGAAGCATGTAGGGTGTAGGGTGTCGGGTATAGCGTGTAGGGTGTAGCGTGTATGGTGTAGAGTGTAGCGTGTAGCGTGCAGAGTATAGCGTGTAGGGTGTAGCGTGTAGCGTGCAGAGTGTAGCGTGTAGGGTATAGAGTGTAGCGTGTTGCGTGTAGGGTGTAGAGTGTAGCGTGTAGCGTGTAGAGTGTAGAGTGTAGCGTGTAGCGTGTAGAGTGTAGGGTGTAGAGTATAGCGTGTAGCGTGTAGGGTGTAGGGTGTAGAGTGTAGAGTGTAGCATGTAGCGTGTAGCGTGTAGAGTGTAGCGTGTAGCGTGTAGAGTGTAGGGTGTAGCGTGTAGCGTGTAGCGTGTAGAGTGTAGGGTGTAGAGTGTAGCGTGTAGTGTGTAGAGTGTAGAGTGTAGCGTGTAGGGTGTAGAGTGTAGCGTGTAGCGTTTAGGGTGTAGGGTGTAGAGTGTAGCGTGTAGCGTGTAGAGTGTACGGTGTAGAGTGTAGGGTGTAGCGTGTAGGGTGTAGAGTGTAGCGTGTAGCGTGTAGCGTGTAGGGTTAAGCTACACACTACACACTAAACACAAAAAGAAAAGGATATGCAAACCAATGGGATCCACGTTAAATAGTCAATTTTATTGTACAAAAATAGTAATCCACAAACAGAACCAGGCAAAACATACATTTAAAAACATTTAAAACACTAGTATGGCTGAATAGGCCATAAGTAATTTTACCCGAGGGAATGAAGGAAGCTAATACTTTACAGCATATGTGAGACAGGAGAAATAACCAGAGAGAAAAAATTGCTAGGTATGCGGGTACACCAATCTTAGTCAAATCTACATATAAGAAGCCTATTGTTTACTGCCAACTGTGACCCCCTGAGTACTATGACAGGAAACATATACTCCAGCCTAGTATCTGGAAGAAATACATCATGGATCCTATTTTGTTCAACACAGCATGCGTGCGCACAGTTGGTAAGCAAATGAAAGCAGACCCCTATAGAAAGGTAATCAGGGAAATAGGTATGCTGCAGTACTACAAAATCCTAGTTATTTGGATAAATGTATGCATACAGACGCCTTGTGGAAATACAAAGAATCAGGATCCATTGTCCTAAGGCTTGGAAAAATGCCAGGCCATGCATGAAGTAAATAGGTGTAATTCCATAGCAGTTGTAAAGATAAGTTACCCAAGTCCTGTCCCTCGGGAAAAAAACAAAGGAAGCCCTGAACCCCACGCGTATCGACGCTACTCAAGCGTCTTCATCAGAGGAAAAATTGACACCCTACACGCTACACGCTACACTCTACACCCTACACAATACACGCTACTTGCTACACCCTACATGCTACACTCTACACGCTACACGCTACACGCTACACCCTACACGGTACACGCTACTTGCTACACCCTACATGCTACACTCTACACGCTACACGCTACACGCTACACCCTACACCCTACACCCTACACGCTACACGCTACACCTACACCCTACACCCTACACGCTACAATCTACACGCTACACGCTACACACTATACGCTACACGCTAGACGCTACACTCTACACGCTACACGCTACACGCTACACCCTACACGCTACACCCTACACTCTACACCCTACACCCTACACGCTACACGCTACACGATACACCCTACACGCTGCACCCTACACTCTACACCCTACACGCTACACCCTACACGCTACACGCTACACTCTACACGCTAAACGCTACAGCTTATACCCTACACTCTACACCGTACACCCTACATGCTACACTCTACACCCTACACGCTACACCCTACACCCTACACCCTACATGCTACACCCTACACTCTACACCCTACACGCTACACCCTATGCCCTGCACGCCACACACTAAACTCTACACGCTACACCCTACACCCTACACTGTACACCCTACACCCTACACGCTACACGCTACACTCTACACGCTACACCCTACACTCTACACCCTGCACCCTACACGCTATACGCTACACTCTACACCCTGCACGCTACACGCTACACCCTACATGCTACACTCTACACCCTACACGCTACACCCTACACTCTACACCCTACACCCTACACACTACACGCTACTCGCTACACTCTACACCCTACACGCTACACTCTACACTCTACTCCCTACTCTCTACACGCTACACTCTATACCCTACACTCTACACGCTACACACTACACGCTACACGCTACACTCTACACCCTACACCCTACTCTACATGCTACACGCTACACGGTACATGATACACGCTACACCCTACACGCTACACGCTACACCCTACACGCTACACGCTACACTCCACACCCTACACGCTACACCCTACACCCTACTCCCTACACTCTACACGCTACACGCTACACCCTACACCCTACACTGTACACCCTACACCCTACATGCTACACTCTACACTCTGCTCCCTACTCTCTACACGCTACACTCTATACCCTACACTCTACACGCTACGCGCTACACGCTACACACTACACGCTACACCCTACACGCTACACTTTACACTCTACACGCTACACTCCACACTCTACACACTACACTCTACACCCTACACCCTACACCCTACTCTACATGCTACACGCTACACGCTACATGCTACACCCTACACGCTTCACCCTACACCCTACACGCTACACGCTACACACTACACTCTACACCCTACACTCTACACCCTACACGCTACACGCTACACGCTACACTCTACACGCTAAACGCTACAGCTTATACCCTACACTCTACACCGTACACCCTACACGCTACACTCTACACCCTGCACGCTACACCCTACACCCTACACCCTACATGCTACACCCTACACTCTACACCCTACACCCTACATGCTACACTCTACACCCTACACCCTACTCTACATGCTACACGCTACACGGTACATGATACACGCTACACCCTACACGCTACACCCTACACGCTACACGCTACACGCTACAATCTACACCCTACACGCTACACCCTACACCCTACTCCCTACACTCTACACGCTACACGCTACACCCTACACCCTACACTGTACACCCTACACCCTGCACGCTACACTCTACACTCTGCTCCCTACTCTCTACACGCTACACTCTATACCCTACACTCTACACGCTACGCGCTACACGCTACACACTACACGCTACACCCTACACGCTACACTTTACACTCTACACGCTACACTCTACACTCTACACTCTACACCCTACACCCTACACCCTACTCTACATGCTACACGCTACACGCTACATGCTACACCCTACACGCTACACCCTACACCCTACACGCTACACGCTACACGCTACACTCTACACCCTACACTCTACACCCTACACGCTACACGCTACACGCTACACGCTACACTCTACACGCTAAACGCTACAGCTTATACCCTACACTCTACACCGTACACCCTACACGCTACACTCTACACCCTACACGCTACACCCTACACCCTACACCCTACATGCTACACCCTACACTCTACACCCTACACCCTACACGCTACACCCTACGCCCTGCACGCCACACACTACACTCTACACGCTACACCCTACACACTACACTCTACACGCTACACGCTACACGCTACACGCTACACTCTACACCCTACACGCTACACTCTACACCCTACACACTACACTCTATACGCTACACGGTACACGCTACACGCTACGCCCTACACCCTACACGCTACATGTTACACTCTACACCATACACGCTACACTCTACACCCTACACGCTACACCCTACACCCTACACGCTACACACTACACGCTACACTCTACACCCTACACGCTGCACTCTATACGCTACACGGTACACGCTACACGCTACACCCTACACCCTACATGCTACACGCTACACCCTACACTGTACACCCTACACCCTACACGCTACACTCTACACGCTACATGCTACACCCTACACTCTACACCCTACACGCTATACGCTACACTCTATACCCTACACGCTACACTCTGCACGCTACACGCTACACCCTACACGCTATACTCTGCACGCTACACGCTACACTCTACACCATACACGCTACACCCTACACTCTACACCCTACACCCTACACGCTATACCCGACACCCTACACCCTACATGCTTCACCCTAAACGCTACACTCTACACTCTACACCCTACACCCTACACGCTACATGCTACACCCTACACGCTACACTCTACACCCTACACTCTACACGCTACACACTACACGCTACACGCTACACCCTACACGCTACACGCTACACCCTACACGTTACACTCTACACCCTACACCCTACACGCTACACGCTACACCCTACACGCTACACGTTACACTCTACACCCTACACGCTACACTCTACACCCTGCACCCTACACGCTACAATCTACACCCTACACCCTACACGCTACACGCTACACGCTACACTCTACACCCTACATGCTACACCCTACACTCTACACCGTACACTACACGCTACACGCTACACTCTACACCCTACACCCTACACGCTACGCGCTACACTCTACACCCTACACGCTACACTCTAAACTCTACATGCTACACGCTACACTCTACACTCTACACGCTACACGCTACACCCTACACCCTACACGCTACACGCTACACTCTACAACCTACACGCTACACGCTACACTCCACACGCAACACGCTACACTCTACACCCTACACTCTACACGCTACACGCTACACTCTACACCCTACACTCTACACGCTACACGCTACACTGTACACCCTACATGCAACACGCTACACTCTACACCCTACACGCTACACTCTACACGCTACACGCTACACGCTACACTCTACACGCTACACTCTACACCCTACATGCAACACGCTACACTCTACACCCTACACCCTACACGCTACACGCTACACCCTACACGCTACACGTTACACTCTACACCCTACACCCTACACACTACACCCTACACGCTACACGTTACACTCTACACCCTACACGCTACACTCTACACCCTGCTCCCTACACGCTACACGCTACACCCTACACGCTACACGCTACACCCTACACACTACACGTTACACTCTACACCCTACACTCTACACCCTACACTCTACACGCTACACTCTACACCCTACACTCTGCACTCTACACCCTACACCCTACACGCTACACTCTACACCCTACACCCTACACGCTACACACTACATGCTACACGCTACACCATACACGCTACACGCTACACCCTACACGCTACATGTTACACTCTACACCCTGCACCCTACACGCTACACGCTACACCCTACACGCTACACGCTACACCCTACACACTACACGTTACACTCTACACCCTACACTCTACACCCTACACTCTACACGCTACACTCTACACCCTACACTCTGCACTCTACACCCTACACCCTACACACTACACGCTACACTCTACACCCTACACGCTACACGCTACACCCTACACCCTACACGCTACAATCTACACGCTACACGCTACACCCTATACGCTAGACGCTACACTCTACACGCTACACGATACACGCTACACCCTACACGCTACACCCTACACTCTACACCCTACACCCTACACGCTACACGCTACACCCTACACGCTACACCCTACACTCTACACCCTACACCCTACACGCTACATGCTACACCCTACACGCTACACGTTACACCCTACACCCTACACTCTACACCCTACACCCTACTCTCTACACGCTATATTCTACACCCTACACGCTACACTCTACACCCTACACGCTACACGCTACACTCTACACCCTAGACGCTACACTCTATACCCTACACTCTACACGCTACACCCTACACCCTACACTCTACATGCTACACCCTACACCCTACACTCTACATGCTACACGCTACACGCTACATGCTACACGCTACACCCTACACGCTACACGCTACACACTACATGCTACACCCTACACCCTACACCCTACACGCTACACGCTACACTCTACACCCTACACGCTACACCCTACACCCTACACGCTACACGCTACACTCTACACCCTACACGCTACACCGTACACTCTACACCCTACACGCTACACCCTACACTCTACACCCTACACGCTATACGCTACACTCTACACCCTGCACGCTACACGCTACACCCTACACGCTACACTCTACACCCTACACGCTACACCCTACACTCTACACCCTACACGCTACACGCTACACTCTACACTCTGCTCCCTACTCTCTACACGCTACACTCTATACCCTACACTCTACACGCTACGCGCTACACGCTACACACTACACGCTACACCCTACACGCTACACCCCTGTAGGGTGTACAGTGTAGGGTGTAGGGTGTAGCGTGTAGCGTGTAGAGTGTAGGGAGTAGGGTGTAGGGTGTAGCGTGTAGGGTGTAGATTGTAGCGTGTAGCGTGTAGCGTGTAGGGTGTAGCGTGTAGCGTGTAGGGTGTAGCGTGTATCATGTACCGTGTAGCGTGTAGCATGTAGAGTAGGGTGTAGGGTGTAGAGTGTAGCATGTAGGGTGTAGGGTGTAGAGTGTAGGGTGTAGCATGTAGGGTGTAGGGTGTAGGGTGTAGCGTGCAGGGTGTAGAGTGTAGCGTGTAGGGTGTACGGTGTAGAGTGTAGGGTATAAGCTGTAGCGTTTAGCGTGTAGAGTGTAGCGTGTAGCGTGTAGCGTGTAGGGTGTAGAGTGTAGGGTGTAGAGTGTAGCGTGTAGCGTGTAGCGTGTAGGGTGTAGGGTGAAGCGTGTAGGGTGTAGCATGTAGCGTGTAGCGTGCAGCATGTAGAGTAGGGTGTAGGGTGTAGGGTGTAGAGTGTAGTGTGTAGAGTGTGGAGTGTAGCGTGTAGAGTGTAAAGTGTAGCGTGTAGGGTGTAGCGTGTAGTGTGTAGCGTGTAGCGCGTAGCGTGTAGAGTGTAGGGTATAGAGTGTAGCGTGTAGAGAGTAGGGAGCAGAGTGTAGAGTGTAGCATGTAGGGTGTAGGGTGTACAGTGTAGGGTGTAGGGTGTAGCGTGTAGCGTGTAGAGTGTAGGGAGTAGGGTGTAGGGTGTAGCGTGTAGGGTGTGGAGTGTAGCGTGTAGGGTGTAGCGTGTAGCGTGTAGGGTGTAGCGTGTATCATGTACCGTGTAGCGTGTAGCATGTAGAGTAGGGTGTAGGGTGTAGAGTGTAGCGTGTAGCGTGTAGTGTGTAGCGTGTAGAGTGTAAAGTGTAGCGTGTAGTGTGTAGTGTGTAGCGTGTAGCGCGTAGCGTGTAGAGTGTAGGGTATAGAGTGTAGCGTGTAGAGAGTAGGGAGTAGAGTGTAGAGTGTAGCGTGTAGGGTGTAGAGTGTAGCGAGTAGCGTGTAGTGTGTAGGGTGTAGGGTGTAGAGTGTAGGGTGTAGCGTGTAGGGTGTAGAGTGTAGCATGTAGGGTGTAGCGTGTAGCGTGCAGGGTGTAGAGTGTAGCGTATAGCGTGTAGGGTGTAGGGTGTAGAGTGTAGGGTGTAGCGTGTAGAGTGTAGCGTGTAGCGTGTAGGGTGTAGGGTGTACAGTGTAGGGTGTAGGGTGTAGCGTGTAGAGTTTAGTGTGTGGCGTGCAGGGCATAGGGTGTAGCGTGTAGGGTGTAGAGTGTAGGGTGTAGCATGTAGGGTGTAGGGTGTAGGGTGTAGCGTGTAGGGTGTAGAGTGTAGCATGTAGGGTGTACGGTGTAGAGTGTAGGGTATAAGCTGTAGCGTTTAGCGTGTAGTGTGTAGCGTGTAGCGTGTAGGGTGTAGCGTGTAGGGTGTAGAGTGTAGGGTGCAGCGTGTAGGGTGTATCGTGTAGCGTGTAGCGTGTAGGGTGTAGGGTGTAGAGTGTAGGGTGTAGCGTGTAGGGTGTAGCGTGTAGCGTGTAGCGTGTAGGGTGTAGGGTGTAGAGTGTAGGATGTAGCGTGTAGGGTGTAGCGTGTATCGTGTAGCGTGTAGAGTGTAGCGTCTAGCGTGTAGCGTATAGTGTGTAGCGTGTAGCGTGTAGATTGTAGCGTGTAGGGTGTAGGGTGTAGGGTGTAGCGTGTAGCGTGTAGGGTGTAGGGTGTAGGGTGTAGCGTGTAGCGTGTAGCGTGTAGAGTGTAGCATGTAGGGTGTAGCAAGTAGCGTGTACCGTGTAGGGTGTAGCGTGTAGCGTGTAGCGTGTAGAGTGTAGCATGTAGGGTGTAGCAAGTAGCGTGTATTGTGTAGGGTGTAGAGTGTAGCGTGTAGCGTGTAGGGTGTCAATTTTTCCTCTGATGAAGACGCTTGAGTAGCGTCGATACGCGTGGGGTTCAGGGCTTCCTTTGTTTTTTTCCCGAGGGACAGGACTTGGGTAACTTATCTTTACAACTGCTATGGAATTACACCTATTTACTTCATGCATGGCCTGGCATTTTTCCAAGCCTTAGGACAATGGATCCTGATTCTTTGTATTTCCACAAGGCGTCTGTATGCATACATTTATCCAAATAACTAGGATTTTGTAGTACTGCAGCATACCTATTTCCCTGATTACCTTTCTATAGGGGTCTGCTTTCATTTGCTTACCAACTGTGCGCACGCATGCTGTGTTGAACAAAATAGGATCCATGATGTATTTCTTCCAGATACTAGGCTGGAGTATATGTTTCCTGTCATAGTACTCAGGGGGTCACAGTTGGCAGTAAACAATAGGCTTCTTATATGTAGATTTGACTAAGATTGGTGTACCCGCATACCTAGCAATTTTTTCTCTCTGGTTATTTCTCCTGTCTCACATATGCTGTAAAGTATTAGCTTCCTTCATTCCCTTGGGTAAAATTACTTATGGCCTATTCAGCCATACTAGTGTTTTAAATGTTTTTAAATGTATGTTTTGCCTGGTTCTGTTTGTGGATTACTATTTTTGTACAATAAAATTGACTATTTAACGTGGATCCCATTGGTTTGCATATCCTTTTCTTTTTGTGTTTAGTGTGTAGTGTGTAGCTTAACCCTACATGCTACACGCTACACGCTACACTCTACACCCTACACGCTACACCCTACACTCTACACCGTACACTCTACACGCTACACGCTACACTCTACAGCCTACACCCTAAACGCTACACGCTACACTCTACACCCTACACTCTACACTCTACACTCTACACGCTACACGCTACACTCTACACCCTACACTCTACAAGCTACACGCTACACGCTACACCCTACACTCTACACGCTACACGCTACACTCTACACGCTACACGCTACATGCTACACTCTACACTCTACACCCTACACCCTACACGCTACACGCTATACTCTACACCCTACACTCTACACGCTACACGCTACACTCTACACTCTACACGCTACACGCTACACTCTACACCCTACACGCAACACGCTACACTCTATACCCTACACGCTACACTCTGCACGCTACACGCTACACCGTACACGCTATACTCTGCACGCTACACGCTACACTCTACACCATACACGCTACACCCTACACTCTACACCCTACACCCTACACGCTATACCCGACACCCTACACCCTACATGCTTCACCCTAAACGCTACACTCTACACTCTACACCCTACACCCTACACGCTACATGCTACACCCTACACGCTACACTCTACACCCTACACTCTACACGCTACACACTACACGCTACACGCTACACCCTACACGCTACACGCTACACCCTACACGCTACACGTTACACTCTACACCCTACACCCTACACGCTACACGCTACACCCTACACGTTACACTCTACACCCTACACGCTACACTCTACACCCTGCACCCTACACGCTACAATCTACACCCTACACCCTACACGCTACACGCTACACGCTACACTCTACACCCTACACGCTACACCCTACACTCTACACCCTACACGCTACACCCTACACTCTACACCCTACACGCTACACCCTACACGCTACACGCTACACTCTACACGCTAAACGCTACAGCTTATACCCTACACTCTACACCGTACACCCTACATGCTACACTCTACACCCTACACGCTACACTCTACACCCTACACGCTACACCCTACACTCTACACCCTACACCCTACACACTACACGCTACTCGCTACACTCTACACCCTACACGCTACACTCTACACTCTACTCCCTACTCTCTACACGCTACACTCTATACCCTACACTCTACACGCTACGCGCTACACGCTACACACTACACACTACACGCTACAATTTACACTCTACACGCTACACACTACACGCTACACGCTACACTCTACTCCCTACACTCTACACGCTACACGCTACACCCTACACCCTACACTGTACACCCTACACCCTACATGCTACACTCTACACTCTGCTCCCTACTCTCTACACGCTACACTCTATACCCTACACTCTACACCCTACACGCTACACGCTACACGCTACACGCTACACTCTACACGCTAAACGCTACAGCTTATACCCTACACTCTACACCGTACACCCTGCACGCTACACTCTACACCCTACACGCTACACCCTACACCCTACACCCTACATGCTACACCCTACACTCTACACCCTACACCCTACACGCTACACCCTACGCCCTGCACGCCACACACTACACTCTACACGCTACACCCTACACACTACACTCTACACGCTACACGCTACACGCTACACTCTACACCCTACACGCTACACTCTACACCCTACACTCTATACGCTACACGGTACACGCTACACGCTACGCCCTACACCCTACACGCTACATGTTACACTCTACACCCTACACGCTACACTCTACACCCTACACGCTACACCCTACACGCTACACATTACACGCTACACTCTACACCCTACACGCTGCACTCTATACGCTACACGGTACACGCTACACGCTACACCCTACACCCTACATGCTACACGCTACACCCTACACTGTACACCCTACACCCTACACGCTACACTCTACACGCTACATGCTACACCCTACACTCTACACCCTACACGCTATACGCTACACTCTACACACTGCACGCTACACGCTACACGCTACACCCTACACGCTACACTCTACACCCTACACGCTACACTCTACATGCTACACGCTACACGCTACATGCTACACGCTACACCCTACACGCTACACTCTACACCCTACACCCTACCCCCTACACGCTACACTCTTCACCCTACACGCTACACCCTACACTCTACACCCTACACCCTACACGCTACTCGCTACACTCTACACCCTACCCGCTACACTCTACACGCTACACGCTACACTCTACACTCTACACGCTACACGCTACACTCTACACCCTACACGCAACACGCTACACTCTACACCCTACACGCTACACTCTGCATGCTACACGCTACACCCTACACCCTACACGCTACACTCTACACGCTACACGCTATACCCGACACCCTACACCCTACATGCTTCACCCTACACGCTACACTCTACACTCTACACCCTACACGCTACATGCTACACTCTACACGCTACACCCTACACGCTACACTCTGCATGCTACACGCTACACCCTACACCCTACACGCTACACTCTACACGCTACACGCTATACCCGACACCCTACACCCTACATGCTTCACCCTACACGCTACACTCTACACTCTACACCATACACGCTACACCCTACACTCTACACCCTACACCCTACACGCTATACCCGACACCCTACACCCTACATGCTTCACCCTACACGCTACACTCTACACTCTACACCCTACACGCTACATGCTACACTCTACACGCTACACTCTACACCCTACACACTACACTCTACATCCTACACCCTACACGCTATACGCTACACTCTACACCCTACACTCTACACCCTACACGCTACACGCTACACTCTACACCCTACACCCTACACACGCTACACGCTACACCCTACACTCTACACGCTACATGCTACACTCTACACCCTACACGATACATGCTACACCCTACACGCTACAGCCTACACGCTACACGCTACACTCTACACCCTACAAGCTACACGCTACACGCTACACCCTACACTCTACACCCTACACCGTACACGCTACACGCTACACTCTACACGCTACACCCTTCACTCTACACCCTACACCCTACATGCTACACTCTACACCCTACACGGTACACCCTACAATCTACATGCTACATGCTACACTCTACACTCTACACCCTACACCCTACACGCTACATGCTACACTCTACACCCTACACGCTACACTCTACACCCTACACGCTACATGCTACACTCTACACCATACACCCTACACGCTACATGCTACACGCTACACTCTACACCCTACACGCTACACGCTAGGGTGTAGAGTGTAATATGTAGTGTGTAGTTTGTAGCGTTTAGCTTGTAGGGTGTAGCGTGTAGCGTGTAGGGTGTAGAGTGTAGCGTGTAGCGTGTAGCATGTAGGGTGTAGGGTGTAGAGTGTAGAGTGTAGCGTGTAGGGTGTAGAGTGTAGGGTGTAGGATGTAGAGTGTAGGGTTTAGAGTGTAATTTGTAGCGTGTAGGGTGTAGCGTGTAGCATGTAGGGTGTAGGGTGTGGAGTGTAGGGTGTAGCGTGTAGGGTGAAGAGTGTAGCGTGTAGCGTGTAGGGTGTAGAGTGTAGGGTGTAGCGTGTAGGGTGTAGAGTGTAGCGTGTAGGGTGTAGCGTGTAGCGTGCAGGGTGTAGAGTGTAGCGTATAGCGTGTAGGGTGTAGAGTGTAGGGTGTAGCGTGTAGGGTGTAGAGTGTAGGGTGTAGCGTGTAGGGTGTAGAGTGTAGCGTGTAGCGTGTAGGGTGTAGGGTGTAGGGTGTAGGGTGTAGGGTGTAGCATGTAGCGTGTAGCGTGTAGCATGTAGAGTAGGGTGTAGGGTGTAGAGTGTAGTGTGTAGAGTGTAGAGTGTAGCGTGTAGAGTGTAAAGTGTAGCGTGTAGGGTGTAGCGTGTAGTGTGTAGCGTGTAGCGCGTAGCGTGTAGAGTGTAGGGTATAGAGTGTAGCGTGTAGAGAGTAGGGAGCAGAGTGTAGAGTGTAGCGTGCAGGGTGTAGGGTGTACAGTGTAGGGTGTAGGGTGTAGCGTGTAGCGTGTAGAGTGTAGGGAGTAGGGTGTAGGGTGTAGCGTGTAGGGTGTAGAGTGTAGCGTGTAGTGTGTAGCGTGTAGGGTGTAGCGTGTAGGGTGTAGCGTGTATCATGTACCGTGTAGCGTGTAGCATATAGAGTAGGGTGTAGGGTGTAGAGTGTAGCGTGTAGGGTGTAGGGTGTAGAGTGTAGGGTGTAGCATGTAGGGTGTAGGGTGTAGGGTGTAGCGTGTAGGGTGTAGAGTGTAGCGTGTAGGGTGTACGGTGTAGAGTGTAGGGTATAAGCTGTAGCGTTTAGCGTGTAGAGTGTAGCGTGTAGCGTGTAGCGTGTAGGGTGTAGAGTGTAGGGTGTAGAGTGTAGCGTGTAGCGTGTAGCGTGTAGGGTGTAGGGTGAAGCGTGTAGGGTGTAGCATGTAGCGTGTAGCGTGTAGCATGTAGAGTAGGGTGTAGGGTGTAGGGTGTAGAGTGTAGTGTGTAGAGTGTGGATTGTAGCGTGTAGAGTGTAAAGTGTAGCGTGTAGGGTGTAGCGTGTAGTGTGTAGCGTGTAGCGCGTAGCGTGTAGAGTGTAGGGTATAGAGTGTAGCGTGTAGAGAGTAGGGAGCAGAGTGTAGTGTAGCGTGTAGGGTGTAGGGTGTACAGTGTAGGGTGTAGGGTGTAGCGTGTAGCGTGTAGGGTGTAGGGTGTAGGGTGTAGCATGTAGTGTGTAGCGTGTAGCGTGTAGGGTGTAGGGTGTAGAGTGTAGGGTGTAGGGTGTAGAGTGTAACGTGTAGCGTGTAGGGTGTAGCATGTAGCGTGTAGGGTGTAGGGTGTAGAGTGTAGGGTGTAGCGTGTAGGGTGTAGCGTGTAGCGTGTAGGGTGTAGGGTGTAGAGTGTAGGGTGTAGCGTGTAGGGTGTAGCGTGTATCGTGTAGCGTGTAGAGTGTAGCGTCTAGCGTATAGGGTGTAGCGTGTAGCGTGTAGATTGTAGCGTGTAGGGTGTAGGGTGTAGGGTGTAGCGTGTAGCGTGTAGGGTGTAGAGTGTAGCGTGTAGTGTGTAGGGTGTAGGGTGTAGAGTGTAGGGTGTAGAGTGTAGCGTGTAGAGTGTAGGGTGTAGAGTGTAGGGTGTAGAGTGTAACGTGTAGTGTGTAGGGTGTAGCGTGTAGCGTGTAGGGTGTAGCGTGTAGCGTGTAGGGTGCAGGGTGTAGAGTGTAACATGTAGCGTGTAGGGTGTAGCGTGTAGCGTGTATGGTGTAGCGTGTAGCGTGTAGTGTGTAGCGTGTAGGGTGTAGGGTGTAGAGTGTAGCGTGTAGGGTGTAGAGTGTAGCGTGTAGGGTGTAGGGTGTAGAGTGCAGAGTGTAGGGTGTAGAGTGTAGCGTGTAGAGTGTAGGGTGTAGAGTGTAGGGTGTAGAGTGTAACGTGTAGTGTGTAGGGTGTAGCGTGTAGCGTGTAGGGTGTAGCGTGTAGCGTGTAGGGTGCAGGGTGTAGAGTGTAACATGTAGCGTGTAGGGTGTAGCGTGTAGCGTGTATGGTGTAGCGTGTAGCGTGTAGTGTGTAGCGTGTAGGGTGTAGGGTGTAGAGTGTAGCGTGTAGGGTGTAGAGTGTAGCGTGTAGGGTGTAGGGTGTAGAGTGCAGAGTGTAGGGTGTAGAGTGTAGCGTGTAGAGTGTAGGGTGTAGAGTGTAGGGTGTAGAGTGTAACGTGTAGTGTGTAGGGTGTAGCGTGTAGCGTGTAGGGTGTAGCGTGTAGCGTGTAGGGAGCAGGGTGTAGAGTGTAGCGTGTAGGGTGTAGAGTGTAACGTGTAGCGTGTAGGGTGTAGTGTGTAGGGTGTAGGGTGTAGAGTGTAACGTGTAGCGTGTAGGGTGTAGCGTGTAGCGTGTAGGGTGTAGGGTGTAGAGTGTAGCGTGTTGCATGTAGGGTGTAGAGTGTAGCGTGTAGAGTGTAGCGTGTAGCGTGTAGCGTGTAGAGTGTAGCGTGTAGGGTGTAGAGTATAGTGTGTAGCGTGTAGGGTGTATGGTGTAGAGTGTAGAGTGTAGCATGTAGCGTGTAGCGTGTAGAGTGTAGCGTGTAGGGTGTAGAGTGTAGCGTGTTGCATGTAGGGTGTACAGTGTAGCGTGTAGCGTGTAGAGTGTAGGGTGTAGAGTGTAGCGTGTAGCGTGTAGAGTGTAGGGTGTAGAGTGTAGCGTGTTGCGTGTGGAGTGTAGCGTGTAGCGTGTAGGTTGTAGAGTGTAGCGTGTAGCGTGTAGGGTGTAGGGTGTAGCGTGTAGCGTGTAGAGTGTAGAGTGTAGCGTGTAGCATGTAGAGTTTAGAGTGTAGCGTGTAGGGTGTAGAGTGTAGCGCGTAGCGTGTAGGGTGTAGGGTGTAGAGTGTAGCGTGTAGCGTGTAGTGTACGGTGTAGAGTGTAGGGTGTAGCGTGTAGGGTGTAGAGTGTAGCGTGTAGCGTGTAGCGTGTAGGGTGTAGGGTGTAGATTGTAGCGTGTAGGGTGCAGGGTGTAGAGTGTAGCGTGTAGGGTGTAGAGTGTAACGTGTAGCGTGTAGGGTGTAGCGTGTAGCGTGTAGGGTGTAGGGTGTAGAGTGTAACGTGTAGCGTGTAGGGTGTAGCGTGTAGCGTGTAGGGTGTAGCGTGTAGCGTGTAGTGTGTAGCGTGTAGAGTGTAGGGTGTAGAGTGTAGCGTGTAGGGTGTAGCATGTAGCGTGTAGGGTGTAGGGTGTAGAGTGTAGAGTGTAGCGTTTAGGGTGAAGCATGTAGGGTGTAGGGTGTCGGGTATAGCGTGTAGGGTGTAGGGTGTAGAGTGTAGGGTGTAGCGTGTATGGTGTAGAGTGTAGCGTGCAGAGTATAGCGTGTAGGGTGTAGCGTGTAGCGTGCAGAGTGTAGCGTGTAGGGTATAGAGTGTAGCGTGTTGCGTGTAGGGTGTAGAGTGTAGCGTGTAGCGTGTAGAGTGTAGAGTGTAGAGTGTAGCGTGTAGCGTGTAGAGTGTAGGGTGTAGAGTATAGCGTGTAGCGTGTAGGGTGTAGGGTGTAGAGTGTAGAGTGTAGCATGTAGTGTGTAGCGTGTAGAGTGTAGCGTGTAGCGTGTAGAGTGTAGGGTGTAGCGTGTAGCGTGTAGCGTGTAGAGTGTAGGGTGTAGAGTGTAGCGTGTAGCGTGTAGAGTGTAGAGTGTAGCGTGTAGGGTGTAGAGTGTAGCGTGTAGCGTTTAGGGTGTAGGGTGTAGAGTGTAGCGTGTAGCGTGTAGAGTGTACGGTGTAGAGTGTAGGGTGTAGCGTGTAGGGTGTAGAGTGTAGCGTGTAGGGTGTAGCGTGTAGGGTGTAGAGTGTAGCGTGTAGCGTGTAGCGTGTAGGGTTAAGCTACACACTACACACTAAACACAAAAAGAAAAGGATATGCAAACCAATGGGATCCACGTTAAATAGTCAATTTTATTGTACAAAAATAGTAATCCACAAACAGAACCAGGCAAAACATACATTTAAAAACATTTAAAACACTAGTATGGCTGAATAGGCCATAAGTAATTTTACCCGAGGGAATGAAGGAAGCTAATACTTTACAGCATATGTGAGACAGGAGAAATAACCAGAGAGAAAAAATTGCTAGGTATGCGGGTACACCAATCTTAGTCAAATCTACATATAAGAAGCCTATTGTTTACTGCCAACTGTGACCCCCTGAGTACTATGACAGGAAAAATATACTCCAGCCTAGTATCTGGAAGAAGTACATCATGGATCCTATTTTGTTCAACACAGCATGCGTGCGCACAGTTGGTAAGCAAATGAAAGCAGACCCCTATAGAAAGGTAATCAGGGAAATAGGTATGCTGCAGTACTACAAAATCCTAGTTATTTGGATAAATGTATGCATACAGACGCCTTGTGGAAATACAAAGAATCAGGATCCATTGTCCTAAGGCTTGGAAAAATGCCAGGCCATGCATGAAGTAAATAGGTGTAATTCCATAGCAGTTGTAAAGATAAGTTACCCAAGTCCTGTCCCTCGGGAAAAAAACAAAGGAAGCCTTAACCCCACGCGTATCGACGCTACTCAAGCGTCTTCATCAGAGGAAAAATTGACACCCTACACGCTACACGCTACACTCTACACCCTACACAATACACGCTACTTGCTACACCCTACATGCTACACTCTACACGCTACACGCTACACGCTACACCCTACACGGTACACGCTACTTGCTACACCCCACATGCTACACTCTACACGCTACACGCTACATGCTACACCCTACACCCTACACCCTACACGCTACACGCTACACCCTACACCCTACACCCTACACGCTACAATCTACACGCTACACGCTACACACTATACGCTACACGCTAGACGCTACACTCTACACGCTACACGATACACGCTACACCCTACACGCTACATCCTACACTCTACACCCTACACCCTACACGCTACACGCTACACGCTACACGCTACACCCTACACGCTACACCCTACACTCTACACCCTACACCCTACACGCTACACGCTACACGATACACCCTACACGCTACACCCTACACTCTACACCCTACACGCTACACCCTACACGCTACACGCTACACTCTACACGCTAAACGCTACAGCTTATACCCTACACTCTACACCGTACACCCTACATGCTACACTCTACACCCTACACGCTACACTCTACACCCTACACGCTACACCCTACACTCTACACCCTACACCCTACACACTACACGCTACTCGCTACACTCTACACCCTACACGCTACACTCTACACTCTACTCCCTACTCTCTACACGCTACACTCTATACCCTACACTCTACACGCTACGCGCTACACGCTACACACTACACACTACACGCTACACTTTACACTCTACACGCTACACACTACACGCTACACGCTACACTCTACACCCTGCACCCTACTCTACATGCTACACGCTACACGGTACATGATACACGCTACACCCTACACGCTACACGCTACACCCTGCACGCTACACGCTACACTCCACACCCTACACGCTACACCCTACACCCTACTCCCTACACTCTACACGCTACACGCTACACCCTACACCCTACACTGTACACCCTACACCCTACATGCTACACTCTACACTCTGCTCCCTACTCTCTACACGCTACACTCTATACCCTACACTCTACACGCTACGCGCTACACGCTACACACTACACGCTACACCCTACACACTACACTTTACACTCTACACGCTACACTCCACACTCTACACACTACACTCTACACCCTACACCCTACACCCTACTCTACATGCTACACGCTACACGCTACATGCTACACCCTACACGCTTCACCCTACACCCTACACGCTACACGCTACACTCTACACCCTACACTCTACACGCTACACGCTACACGCTACACTCTACACGCTAAACGCTACAGCTTATACCCTACACTCTACACCGTACACCCTACACGCTACACTCTACACCGTGCACGCTACACCCTACACCCTACATGCTACACCCTACACTCTACACCCTACACCCTACATGCTACACTCTACACCCTACACCCTACTCTACATGCTACACGCTACACGGTACATGATACACGCTACACCCTACACGCTACACGCTACACCCTACACGCTACACGCTACACGCTACAATCTACACCCTACACGCTACACCCTACACCCTACTCCCTACACTCTACATGCTACACGCTACACCCTACACCCTACACTGTACACCCTACACCCTGCACGCTACACTCTACACTCTGCTCCCTACTCTCTACACGCTACACTCTATACCCTACACTCTACACGCTACGCGCTACACGCTACACACTACACGCTACACCCTACACGCTACACTTTACACTCTACACGCTACACTCTACACTCTACACACTACACTCTACACCCTACACCCTACACCCTACTCTACATGCTACACGCTACACGCTACATGCTACACTCTACACGCTACACCCTACACCCTACACGCTACACGCTACACGCTACACGCTACACTCTACACCCTACACTCTACACCCTACACTCTACACCCTACACGCTACACGCTACACGCTACACGCTACACGCTACACTCTACACGCTAAACGCTACAGCTTATACCCTACACTCTACACCGTACACCCTACACGCTACACTCTACACCCTACACGCTACACCCTACACCCTACACCCTACATGCTACACCCTACACTCTACACCCTACACCCTACACGCTACACCCTACGCCCTGCACGCCACACACTACACTCTACACGCTACACCCTACACACTACACTCTACACGCTACACGCTACACGCTACACGCTACACTCTACACCCTACACGCTACACTCTACACCCTACACACTACACTCTATACGCTACACGGTACACGCTACACGCTACGCCCTACACCCTACACGCTACATGTTACACTCTACACCCTACACGCTATACGCTACACTCTACACACTGCACGCTACACGCTACACGCTACACCCTACACGCTACACTCTACACCCTACACGCTACACTCTACATGCTACACGCTACACGCTACATGCTACACGCTACACCCTACACGCTACACTCTACACCCTACACCCTACCCCCTACACGCTACACTCTTCACCCTACACGCTACACCCTACACTTTACACCCTACACCCTACACGCTACTCGCTACACTCTACACCCTACCCGCTACACTCTACACGCTACACGCTACACTCTACACTCTACACGCTACACGCTACACTCTACACGCAACACGCTACACTCTACACCCTACACGCTACACTCTGCATGCTACACGCTACACCCTACACCCTACACTCTACACGCTACACGCTACACTCTACACCATACACGCTACACCCTACACTCTACACCCTACACCCTACACGCTATACCCGACACCCTACACCCTACATGCTTCACCCTACACGCTACACTCTACACTCTACACCCTACACGCTACATGCTACACTCTACACGCTACACTCTACACCCTACACGCTACACTCTACATCCTACACCCTACACGCTATACGCTACACTCTACACCCTACACCCTACACTCTACACCCTACACGCTACACGCTACACTCTACACCCTACACCCTACACACGCTACACGCTACACCCTACACTCTACACGCTACATGCTACACTCTACACCCTACACGATACATGCTACACCCTACACGCTACAGCCTACACGCTACACGCTACACTCTACACCCTACAAGCTACACGCTACACGCTACACCCTACACTCTACACCCTACACCGTACACGCTACACGCTACACTCTACACGCTACACCCTTCACTCTACACCCTACACCCTACATGCTACACTCTACACCCTACACGGTACACCCTACAATCTACATGCTACATGCTACACTCTACACTCTACACCCTACACCCTACACGCTA
This sequence comes from Ranitomeya variabilis, assembly GCF_051348905.1. NCBI lineage: Eukaryota > Metazoa > Chordata > Amphibia > Anura > Dendrobatidae > Ranitomeya > Ranitomeya variabilis. The sequence continues at coordinate 33,263 of NW_027507947.1, read as the reverse complement.
CATGCTACACTCTACACCCTACACGCTACACTCTACACCCTACACGCTACATGCTACACTCTACACCATACACCCTACACGCTACATGCTACACGCTACACTCTACACCCTACACGCTACACGCTAGGGTGTAGAGTGTAATATGTAGCGTGTAGTTTGTAGCGTTTAGCTTGTAGGGTGTAGCGTGTAGCGTGTAGGGTGTAGAGTGTAGCGTGTAGCGTGTAGCATGTAGGGTGTAGGGTGTAGAGTGTAGAGTGTAGCGTGTAGGGTGTAGAGTGTAGGGTGTAGGATGTAGAGTGTAGGGTTTAGAGTGTAATTTGTAGCGTGTAGGGTGTAGCGTGTAGCATGTAGGGTGTAGGGTGTGGAGTGTAGGGTGTAGCGTGTAGGGTGTAGAGTGTAGCGTGTAGCGTGTAGGGTGTAGAGTGTAGGGTGTAGCGTGTAGGGTGTAGAGTGTAGCGTGTAGGGTGTAGCGTGTAGCGTGCAGGGTGTAGAGTGTAGCGTATAGCGTGTAGGGTGTAGAGTGTAGGGTGTAGCGTGTAGGGTGTAGAGTGTAGCGTGTAGCGTGTAGGGTGTAGGGTGTAGGGTGTAGCGTGTAGGGTGTAGCATGTAGCGTGTAGCGTGTAGCATGTAGAGTAGGGTGTAGGGTGTAGAGTGTAGTGTGTAGAGTGTAGAGTGTAGCGTGTAGAGTGTAAAGTGTAGCGTGTAGGGTGTAGCGTGTAGTGTGTAGCGTGTAGCGCGTAGCGTGTAGAGTGTAGGGTATAGAGTGTAGCGTGTAGAGAGTAGGGAGCAGAGTGTAGAGTGTAGCGTGCAGGGTGTAGGGTGTACAGTGTAGGGTGTAGGGTGTAGCGTGTAGCGTGTAGAGTGTAGGGAGTAGGGTGTAGGGTGTAGCGTGTAGGGTGTAGAGTGTAGCGTGTAGTGTGTAGCGTGTAGAGTGTAGCGTGTAGGGTGTAGCGTGTATCATGTACCGTGTAGCGTGTAGCATGTAGAGTAGGGTGTAGGGTGTAGAGTGTAGCGTGTAGGGTGTAGGGTGTAGAGTGTAGGGTGTAGCATGTAGGGTGTAGGGTGTAGGGTGTAGCGTGTAGGGTGTAGAGTGTAGCGTGTAGGGTGTACGGTGTAGAGTGTAGGGTATAAGCTGTAGCGTTTAGCGTGTAGAGTGTAGCGTGTAGCGTGTAGCGTGTAGGGTGTAGAGTGTAGGGTGTAGAGTGTAGCGTGTAGCGTGTAGCGTGTAGGGTATAGGGTGAAGCGTGTAGGGTGTAGCATGTAGCGTGTAGCATGTAGAGTAGGGTGTAGGGTGTAGGGTGTAGAGTGTAGTGTGTAGAGTGTGGATTGTAGCGTGTAGAGTGTAAAGTGTAGCGTGTAGGGTGTAGCGTGTAGTGTGTAGCGTGTAGCGCGTAGCGTGTAGAGTGTAGGGTATAGAGTGTAGCGTGTAGAGAGTAGGGAGCAGAGTGTAGTGTAGCGTGTAGGGTGTAGGGTGTACAGTGTAGGGTGTAGGGTGTAGCGTGTAGCGTGTAGGGTGTAGGGTGCAGGGTGTAGCATGTAGTGTGTAGCGTGTAGCGTGTAGGGTGTAGGGTGTAGAGTGTAGGGTGTAGGGTGTAGAGTGTAACGTGTAGCGTGTAGGGTGTAGCATGTAGCGTGTAGGGTGTAGGGTGTAGAAGTGTAGGGTGTAGCGTGTAGGGTGTAGCTTGTAGCGTGTAGGGTGTAGGGTGTAGAGTGTAGGGTGTAGCGTGTAGGGTGTAGCGTGTATCGTGTAGCGTGTAGAGTGTAGCGTCTAGCGTATAGGGTGTAGCGTGTAGATTGTAGCGTGTAGGGTGTAGGGTGTAGGGTGTAGCGTGTAGCGTGTAGGGTGTAGAGTGTAGCGTGTAGTGTGTAGGGTGTAGGGTGTAGAGTGCAGAGTGTAGGGTGTAGAGTGTAGCGTGTAGAGTGTAGGGTGTAGAGTGTAGGGTGTAGAGTGTAACGTGTAGTGTGTAGGGTGTAGCGTGTAGCGTGTAGGGTGTAGCGTGTAGCGTGTAGGGTGCAGGGTGTAGAGTGTAACATGTAGCGTGTAGGGTGTAGCGTGTATGGTGTAGCGTGTAGCGTGTAGTGTGTAGCGTGTAGGGTGTAGGGTGTAGAGTGTAGCGTGTAGGGTGTAGGGTGTAGAGTGCAGAGTGTAGGGTGTAGAGTGTAGCGTGTAGAGTGTAGGGTGTAGAGTGTAGGGTGTAGAGTGTAACGTGTAGTGTGTAGGGTGTAGCGTGTAGCGTGTAGGGTGTAGCGTGTAGCGTGTAGGGAGCAGGGTGTAGAGTGTAGCGTGTAGGGTGTAGAGTGTAACGTGTAGCGTGTAGGGTGTAGTGTGTAGGGTGTAGGGTGTAGAGTGTAACGTGTAGCGTGTAGGGTGTAGCGTGTAGCGTGTAGGGTGTAGGGTGTAGAGTGTAGCGTGCTGCATGTAGGGTGTAGAGTGTAGCGTGTAGAGTGTAGCGTGTAGCATGTAGCGTGTAGAGTGTAGCGTGTAGGGTGTAGAGTATAGTGTGTAGCGTGTAGGGTGTATGGTTTAGAGTGTAGAGTGTAGCATGTAGCGTGTAGCGTGTAGAGTGTAGCGTGTAGGGTGTAGAGTGTAGCGTGTTGCATGTAGGGTGTACAGTGTAGCGTGTAGCGTGTAGAGTGTAGGGTGTAGAGTGTAGCGTGTAGCGTGTAGAGTGTAGGGTGTAGAGTGTAGCGTGTTGCGTGTGGAGTGTAGCGTGTAGCGTGTAGGTTGTAGAGTGTAGCGTGTAGCGTGTAGGGTGTAGGGTGTAGCGTGTAGCGTGTAGAGTGTAGAGTGTAGCGTGTAGCATGTAGAGTTTAGAGTGTAGCGTGTAGGGTGTAGAGTGTAGCGCGTAGCGTGTAGGGTGTAGGGTGTAGAGTGTAGCGTGTAGTGTGTAGGGTGTAGCGTGTAGCGTGTAGGGTGTAGCGTGTAGCGTGTAGGGTGCAGGGTGTAGAGTGTAACATGTAGCGTGTAGGGTGTAGCGTGTAGCGTGTATGGTGTAGCGTGTAGCGTGTAGTGTGTAGCGTGTAGGGTGTAGGGTGTAGAGTGTAGCGTGTAGGGTGTAGGGTGTAGAGTGCAGAGTGTAGGGTGTAGAGTGTAGCGTGTAGAGTGTAGGGTGTAGAGTGTAGGGTGTAGAGTGTAACGTGTAGTGTGTAGGGTGTAGCGTGTAGCGTGTAGGGTGTAGCGTGTAGCGTGTAGGGAGCAGGGTATAGAGTGTAGCGTGTAGGGTGTAGAGTGTAACGTGTAGCGTGTAGGGTGTAGTGTGTAGGGTGTAGGGTGTAGAGTGTAACGTGTAGCGTGTAGGGTGTAGCGTGTAGCGTGTAGGGTGTAGGGTGTAGAGTGTAGCGTGTTGCATGTAGGGTGTAGAGTGTAGCGTGTAGAGTGTAGCGTGTAGCGTGTAGCGTGTAGAGTGTAGCGTGTAGGGTGTAGAGTATAGTGTGTAGCGTGTAGGGTGTATGGTGTAGAGTGTAGAGTGTAGCATGTAGCGTGTAGCGTGTAGAGTGTAGCGTGTAGGGTGTAGAGTGTAGAGTGTTGCGTGTGGAGTGTAGCGTGTAGCGTGTAGGTTGTAGAGTGTAGCGTGTAGCGTGTAGGGTGTAGGGTGTAGCGTGTAGCGTGTAGAGTGTAGAGTGTAGCGTGTAGCATGTAGAGTTTAGAGTGTAGCGTGTAGGGTGTAGAGTGTAGCGCGTAGCGTGTAGGGTGTAGGGTGTAGAGTGTAGCGTGTAGCGTGTAGTGTACGGTGTAGAGTGTAGGGTGTAGCGTGTAGGGTGTAGAGTGTAGCGTGTAGCGTGTAGCGTGTAGGGTGTAGGGTGTAGATTGTAGCGTGTAGGGTGCAGGGTGTAGAGTGTAGCGTGTAGGGTGTAGAGTGTAACGTGTAGCGTGTAGGGTGTAGCGTGTAGCGTGTAGGGTGTAGGGTGTAGAGTGTAACGTGTAGCGTGTAGGGTGTAGCGTGTAGCGTGTAGGGTGTAGCATGTAGGGTGTAGGGTGTCGGGTATAGCGTGTAGGGTGTAGGGTGTAGAGTGTAGGGTGTAGCGTGTATGGTGTAGAGTGTAGCATGTAGCGTGCAGAGTATAGCGTGTAGGGTGTAGCGTGTAGCGTGCAGAGTGTAGCGTGTAGGGTATAGAGTGTAGCGTGTTGCGTGTAGGGTGTAGAGTGTAGCGTGTAGCGTGTAGAGTGTAGAGTGTAGCGTGTAGCGTGTAGAGTGTAGGGTGTAGAGTATAGCGTGTAGCGTGTAGGGTGTAGGGTGTAGAGTGTAGAGTGTAGCATGTAGCATGTAGCGTGTAGCGTGTAGAGTGTAGCGTGTAGCGTGTAGAGTGTAGGGTGTAGCGTGTAGCGTGTAGCGTGTAGCGTGTAGAGTGTAGGGTGTAGAGTGTAGCGTGTAGCGTGTAGAGTGTAGAGTGTAGCGTGTAGGGTGTAGAGTGTAGCGTGTAGCGTTTAGGGTGTAGGGTGTAGAGTGTAGCGTGTAGCGTGTAGAGTGTACGGTGTAGAGTGTAGGGTGTAGCGTGTAGGGTGTAGAGTGTAGTGTGTAGCGTGTAGCGTGTAGGGTTAAGCTACACACTACACACTAAACACAAAAAGAAAAGGATATGCAAACCAATGGGATCCACGTTAAATAGTCAATTTTATTGTACAAAAATAGTAATCCACAAACAGAACCAGGCAAAACATACATTTAAAAACATTTAAAACACTAGTATGGCTGAATAGGCCATAAGTAATTTTACCCGAGGGAATGAAGGAAGCTAATACTTTACAGCATATGTGAGACAGGAGAAATAACCAGAGAGAAAAAATTGCTAGGTATGCGGGTACACCAATCTTAGTCAAATCTACATATAAGAAGCCTATTGTTTACTGCCAACTGTGACCCCCTGAGTACTATGACAGGAAACATATACTCCAGCCTAGTATCTGGAAGAAATACATCATGGATCCTATTTTGTTCAACACAGCATGCGTGCGCACAGTTGGTAAGCAAATGAAAGCAGACCCCTATAGAAAGGTAATCAGGGAAATAGGTATGCTGCAGTACTACAAAATCCTAGTTATTTGGATAAATGTATGCATACAGACGCCTTGTGGAAATACAAAGAATCAGGATCCATTGTCCTAAGGCTTGGAAAAATGCCAGGCCATGCATGAAGTAAATAGGTGTAATTCCATAGCAGTTGTAAAGATAAGTTACCCAAGTCCTGTCCCTCGGGAAAAAAACAAAGGAAGCCCTGAACCCCACGCGTATCGACGCTACTCAAGCGTCTTCATCAGAGGAAAAATTGACACCCTACACGCTACACGCTACACTCTACACCCTACACAATACACGCTACTTGCTACACCCTACATGCTACACTCTACACGCTACACGCTACACGCTACACCCTACACGGTACACGCTACTTGCTACACCCTACATGCTACACTCTACACGCTACACGCTACACGCTACACCCTACACCCTACACGCTACACGCTACACCCTACACCCTACACCCTACACGCTACAATCTACACGCTACACACTATACGCTACACGCTAGACGCTACACTCTACACGCTACACGATACACGCTACACCCTACACGCTACATCCTACACTCTACACCCTACACCCTACACGCTACACGCTACACGCTACACCCTACACGCTACACCCTACACTCTACACCCTACACCCTACACGCTACACGCTACACGATACACCCTACACGCTACACCCTACACTCTACACCCTACACGCTACACCCTACACGCTACACGCTACACTCTACACGCTAAACGCTACAGCTTATACCCTACACTCTACACCGTACACCCTACATGCTACACTCTACACCCTACACGCTACACTCTACACCCTACACGCTACACCCTACACTCTACACCCTACACCCTACACACTACACGCTACTCGCTACACTCTACACCCTACACGCTACACTCTACACTCTACTCCCTACTCTCTACACGCTACACTCTATACCCTACACTCTACACGCTACGCGCTACACGCTACACACTACACACTACACGCTACACTTTACACTCTACACGCTACACACTACACGCTACACGCTACACTCTACACCCTGCACCCTACTCTACATGCTACACGCTACACGGTACATGATACACGCTACACCCTACACGCTACACGCTACACCCTGCACGCTACACGCTACACTCCACACCCTACACGCTACACCCTACACCCTACTCCCTACACTCTACACGCTACACGCTACACCCTACACCCTACACTGTACACCCTACACCCTACATGCTACACTCTACACTCTGCTCCCTACTCTCTACACGCTACACTCTATACCCTACACTCTACACGCTACGCGCTACACGCTACACACTACACGCTACACCCTACACACTACACTTTACACTCTACACGCTACACTCCACACTCTACACACTACACTCTACACCCTACACCCTACACCCTACTCTACATGCTACACGCTACACGCTACATGCTACACCCTACACGCTTCACCCTACACCCTACACGCTACACGCTACACGCTACACTCTACACCCTACACTCTACACGCTACACGCTACACGCTACACGCTACACTCTACACGCTAAACGCTACAGCTTATACCCTACACTCTACACCGTACACCCTACACGCTACACTCTACACCCTGCACGCTACACCCTACACCCTACATGCTACACCCTACACTCTACACCCTACACCCTACATGCTACACTCTACACCCTACACCCTACTCTACATGCTACACGCTACACGGTACATGATACACGCTACACCCTACACGCTACACGCTACACCCTACACGCTACACGCTACACGCTACAATCTACACCCTACACGCTACACCCTACACCCTACTCCCTACACTCTACACGCTACACGCTACACCCTACACCCTACACTGTACACCCTACACCCTGCACGCTACACTCTACACTCTGCTCCCTACTCTCTACACGCTACACTCTATACCCTACACTCTACACGCTACGCGCTACACGCTACACACTACACGCTACACCCTACACGCTACACTTTACACTCTACACGCTACACTCTACACTCTACACACTACACTCTACACCCTACACCCTACACCATACTCTACATGCTACACGCTACACGCTACATGCTACACCCTACACGCTACACCCTACACCCTACACGCTACACGCTACACGCTACACGCTACACTCTACACCCTACACTCTACACCCTACACGCTACACGCTACACGCTACACTCTACACGCTAAACGCTACAGCTTATACCCTACACTCTACACCGTACACCCTACACGCTACACTCTACACCCTACACGCTACACCCTACACCCTACACCCTACATGCTACACCCTACACTCTACACCCTACACCCTACACGCTACACCCTACGCCCTGCACGCCACACACTACAATCTACACGCTACACCCTACACACTACACTCTACACGCTACACACTACACGCTACACGCTACACTCTACACCCTACACGCTACACTCTACACACTACACTCTATACGCTACACGGTACACGCTACACGCTACGCCCTACACCCTACACGCTACATGTTACACTCTACACCCTACACGCTATACGCTACACTCTACACACTGCACGCTACACGCTACACGCTACACCCTACACGCTACACTCTACACCCTACACGCTACACTCTACATGCTACACGCTACACGCTACATGCTACACGCTACACCCTACACGCTACACTCTACACCCTACACCCTACCCCCTACACGCTACACTCTTCACCCTACACGCTACACCCTACACTCTACACCCTACACCCTACACGCTACTCGCTACACTCTACACCCTACCCGCTACACTCTACACGCTACACGCTACACTCTACACTCTACACGCTACACGCTACACTCTACACGCAACACGCTACACTCTACACCCTACACGCTACACTCTGCATGCTACACGCTACACCCTACACCCTACACGCTACACTCTACACGCTACACGCTACACTCTACACCATACACGCTACACCCTACACTCTACACCCTACACCCTACACGCTATACCCGACACCCTACACCCTACATGCTTCACCCTACACGCTACACTCTACACTCTACACCCTACACGCTACATGCTACACTCTACACGCTACACTCTACACCCTACACGCTACACTCTACATCCTACACCCTACACGCTATACGCTACACTCTACACCCTACACCCTACACTCTACACCCTACACGCTACACGCTACACTCTACACCCTACACCCTACACACGCTACACGCTACACCCTACACTCTACACGCTACATGCTACACTCTACACCCTACACGATACATGCTACACCCTACACGCTACAGCCTACACGCTACACGCTACACTCTACACCCTACAAGCTACACGCTACACCCTACACTCTACACCCTACACCGTACACGCTACACGCTACACTCTACACGCTACACCCTTCACTCTACACCCTACACCCTACATGCTACACTCTACACCCTACACGGTACACCCTACAATCTACATGCTACATGCTACACTCTACACTCTACACCCTACACCCTACACGCTACATGCTACACTCTACACCCTACACGCTACACTCTACACCCTACACGCTACATGCTACACTCTACACCATACACCCTACACGCTACATGCTACACGCTACACTCTACACCCTACACGCTACACGCTAGGGTGTAGAGTGTAATATGTAGCGTGTAGTTTGTAGCGTTTAGCTTGTAGGGTGTAGCGTGTAGCGTGTAGGGTGTAGAGTGTAGCGTGTAGCGTGTAGCATGTAGGGTGTAGGGTGTAGAGTGTAGAGTGTAGCGTGTAGGGTGTAGAGTGTAGGGTGTAGAGTGTAGCGTGTAGCGTGTAGGGTGTAGAGTGTAGGGTGTAGCGTGTAGGGTGTAGAGTGTAGCGTGTAGGGTGTAGCGTGTAGCGTGCAGGGTGTAGAGTGTAGCGTATAGCGTGTAGGGTGTAGAGTGTAGGGTGTAGCGTGTAGGGTGTAGAGTGTAGGGTGTAGCGTGTAGGGTGTAGAGTGTAGCGTGTAGCGTGTAGGGTGTAGGGTGTAGGGTGTAGCGTGTAGGGTGTAGCATGTAGCGTGTAGCGTGTAGCATGTAGAGTAGGGTGTAGGGTGTAGAGTGTAGTGTGTAGAGTGTAGAGTGTAGCGTGTAGAGTGTAAAGTGTAGCGTGTAGGGTGTAGCGTGTAGCATGTAGGGTGTAGGGTGTGGAGTGTAGGGTGTAGCGTGTAGGGTGTAGAGTGTAGCGTGTAGCGTGTAGGGTGTAGAGTGTAGGGTGTAGCGTGTAGGGTGTAGAGTGTAGCGTGTAGGGTGTAGCGTGTAGCGTGCAGGGTGTAGAGTGTAGCGTATAGCGTGTAGGGTGTAGAGTGTAGGGTGTAGCGTGTAGGGTGTAGAGTGTAGGGTGTAGCGTGTAGGGTGTAGAGTGTAGCGTGTAGCGTGTAGGGTGTAGGGTGTAGGGTGTAGCGTGTAGGGTGTAGCATGTAGCGTGTAGCGTGTAGCATGTAGAGTAGGGTGTAGGGTGTAGAGTGTAGTGTGTAGAGTGTAGAGTGTAGCGTGTAGAGTGTAAAGTGTAGCGTGTAGGGTGTAGCGTGTAGTGTGTAGCGTGTAGCGCGTAGCGTGTAGAGTGTAGGGTATAGAGTGTAGCGTGTAGAGAGTAGGGAGCAGAGAGTAGAGTGTAGCGTGCAGGGTGTAGGGTGTACAGTGTAGGGTGTAGGGTGTAGCGTGTAGCGTGTAGAGTGTAGGGAGTAGGGTGTAGGGTGTAGCGTGTAGGGTGTAGAGTGTAGCGTGTAGTGTGTAGCGTGTAGAGTGTAGCGTGTAGGGTGTAGCGTGTATCATGTACCGTGTAGCGTGTAGCATGTAGAGTAGGGTGTAGGGTGTAGAGTGTAGCGTGTAGGGTGTAGGGTGTAGAGTGTAGGGTGTAGCATGTAGGGTGTAGGGTGTAGGGTGTAGCGTGTAGGGTGTAGAGTGTAGCGTGTAGGGTGTACGGTGTAGAGTGTAGGGTATAAGCTGTAGCGTTTAGCGTGTAGAGTGTAGCGTGTAGCGTGTAGCGTGTAGGGTGTAGAGTGTAGGGTGTAGAGTGTAGCGTGTAGCGTGTAGCGTGTAGGGTATAGGGTGAAGCGTGTAGGGTGTAGCATGTAGCGTGTAGCATGTAGAGTAGGGTGTAGGGTGTAGGGTGTAGAGTGTAGTGTGTAGAGTGTGGATTGTAGCGTGTAGAGTGTAAAGTGTAGCGTGTAGGGTGTAGCGTGTAGTGTGTAGCGTGTAGCGCGTAGCGTGTAGAGTGTAGGGTATAGAGTGTAGCGTGTAGAGAGTAGGGAGCAGAGTGTAGTGTAGCGTGTAGGGTGTAGGGTGTACAGTGTAGGGTGTAGGGTGTAGCGTGTAGCGTGTAGGGTGTAGGGTGTAGGGTGTAGCATGTAGTGTGTAGCGTGTAGCGTGTAGGGTGTAGGGTGTAGAGTGTAGGGTGTAGGGTGTAGAGTGTAACGTGTAGCGTGTAGGGTGTAGCATGTAGCGTGTAGGGTGTAGGGTGTAGAAGTGTAGGGTGTAGCGTGTAGGGTGTAGCTTGTAGCGTGTAGGGTGTAGGGTGTAGAGTGTAGGGTGTAGCGTGTAGGGTGTAGCGTGTATCGTGTAGCGTGTAGAGTGTAGCGTCTAGCGTATAGGGTGTAGCATGTAGATTGTAGCGTGTAGGGTGTAGGGTGTAGGGTGTAGCGTGTAGCGTGTAGGGTGTAGAGTGTAGCGTGTAGTGTGTAGGGTGTAGGGTGTAGAGTGCAGAGTGTAGGGTGTAGAGTGTAGCGTGTAGAGTGTAGGGTGTAGAGTGTAGGGTGTAGAGTGTAACGTGTAGTGTGTAGGGTGTAGCGTGTAGCGTGTAGGGTGTAGCGTGTAGCGTGTAGGGTGCAGGGTGTAGAGTGTAACATGTAGCGTGTAGGGTGTAGCGTGTATGGTGTAGCGTGTAGCGTGTAGTGTGTAGCGTGTAGGGTGTAGGGTGTAGAGTGTAGCGTGTAGGGTGTAGGGTGTAGAGTGCAGAGTGTAGGGTGTAGAGTGTAGCGTGTAGAGTGTAGGGTGTAGAGTGTAGGGTGTAGAGTGTAACGTGTAGTGTGTAGGGTGTAGCGTGTAGCGTGTAGGGTGTAGCGTGTAGCGTGTAGGGAGCAGGGTGTAGAGTGTAGCGTGTAGGGTGTAGAGTGTAACGTGTAGCGTGTAGGGTGTAGTGTGTAGGGTGTAGGGTGTAGAGTGTAACGTGTAGCGTGTAGGGTGTAGCGTGTAGCGTGTAGGGTGTAGGGTGTAGAGTGTAGCGTGCTGCATGTAGGGTGTAGAGTGTAGCGTGTAGAGTGTAGCGTGTAGCATGTAGCATGTAGAGTGTAGCGTGTAGGGTGTAGAGTATAGTGTGTAGCGTGTAGGGTGTATGGTGTAGAGTGTAGAGTGTAGCATGTAGCGTGTAGCGTGTAGAGTGTAGCGTGTAGGGTGTAGAGTGTAGCGTGTTGCATGTAGGGTGTACAGTGTAGCGTGTAGCGTGTAGAGTGTAGGGTGTAGAGTGTAGCGTGTAGCGTGTAGAGTGTAGGGTGTAGAGTGTAGCGTGTTGCGTGTGGAGTGTAGCGTGTAGCGTGTAGGTTGTAGAGTGTAGCGTGTAGCGTGTAGGGTGTAGGGTGTAGCGTGTAGCGTGTAGAGTGTAGAGTGTAGCGTGTAGCATGTAGAGTTTAGAGTGTAGCGTGTAGGGTGTAGAGTGTAGCGCGTAGCGTGTAGTGTGTAGGGTGTAGCGTGTAGCGTGTAGGGTGTAGCGTGTAGCGTGTAGGGTGCAGGGTGTAGAGTGTAACATGTAGCGTGTAGGGTGTAGCGTGTAGCGTGTATGGTGTAGCGTGTAGCGTGTAGTGTGTAGCGTGTAGGGTGTAGGGTGTAGAGTGTAGCGTGCTGCATGTAGGGTGTAGAGTGTAGCGTGTAGAGTGTAGGGTGTAGAGTGTAGCGTGTAGAGTGTAGGGTGTAGGGTGTAGAGTATAGTGTGTAGCGTGTAGGGTGTATGGTGTAGTGTGTAGCGTGTAGGGTGTAGCGTGTAGCGTGTAGAGTGTAGCGTGTAGGGTGTAGAGTGTAGCGTGTTGCATGTAGGGTGTACAGTGTAGCGTGTAGCGTGTAGAGTGTAGGGTGTAGAGTGTAGCGTGTAGCGTGTAGAGTGTAGGGTGTAGAGTGTAGCGTGTTGCGTGTGGAGTGTAGCGTGTAGCGTGTAGGTTGTAGAGTGTAGCGTGTAGCGTGTAGGGTGTAGGGTGTAGCGTGTAGCGTGTAGAGTGTAGAGTGTAGCGTGTAGCATGTAGAGTTTAGAGTGTAGCATGTAGGGTGTAGAGTGTAGCGCGTAGCGTGTAGGGTGTAGGGTGTAGAGTGTAGCGTGTAGTGTGTAGGGTGTAGCGTGTAGCGTGTAGGGTGTAGCGTGTAGCGTGTAGGGTGCAGGGTGTAGAGTGTAACATGTAGCGTGTAGGGTGTAGCGTGTAGCGTGTATGGTGTAGCGTGTAGCGTGTAGTGTGTAGCGTGTAGGGTGTAGGGTGTAGAGTGTAGCGTGTAGGGTGTAGGGTGTAGAGTGCAGAGTGTAGGGTGTAGAGTGTAGCGTGTAGAGTGTAGGGTGTAGAGTGTAGGGTGTAGAGTGTAACGTGTAGTGTGTAGGGTGTAGCGTGTAGCGTGTAGGGTGTAGCGTGTAGCGTGTAGGGAGCAGGGTATAGAGTGTAGCGTGTAGGGTGTAGAGTGTAACGTGTAGCGTGTAGGGTGTAGTGTGTAGGGTGTAGGGTGTAGAGTGTAACGTGTAGCGTGTAGGGTGTAGCGTGTAGCGTGTAGGGTGTAGGGTGTAGAGTGTAGCGTGTTGCATGTAGGGTGTAGAGTGTAGCGTGTAGAGTGTAGCGTGTAGCGTGTAGCGTGTAGAGTGTAGCGTGTAGGGTGTAGAGTATAGTGTGTAGCGTGTAGGGTGTATGGTGTAGAGTGTAGAGTGTAGCATGTAGCGTGTAGCGTGTAGAGTGTAGCGTGTAGGGTGTAGAGTGTAGCGTGATGCATGTAGGGTGTACAGTGTAGCGTGTAGCGTGTAGAGTGTAGGGTGTAGAGTGTAGCGTGTAGCGTGTAGAGTGTAGGGTGTAGAGTGTAGCGTGTTGCGTGTGGAGTGTAGCGTGTAGCGTGTAGGTTGTAGAGTGAAGCGTGTAGCGTGTAGGGTGTAGGGTGTAGCGTGTAGCGTGTAGAGTGTAGAGTGTAGCGTGTAGCATGTAGAGTTTAGAGTGTAGCGTGTAGGGTGTAGAGTGTAGCGCGTAGCGTGTAGGGTGTAGGGTGTAGAGTGTAGCGTGTAGCGTGTAGTGTACGGTGTAGAGTGTAGGGTGTAGCGTGTAGGGTGTAGAGTGTAGCGTGTAGCGTGTAGCGTGTAGGGTGTAGGGTGTAGATTGTAGCGTGTAGGGTGCAGGGTGTAGAGTGTAGCGTGTAGGGTGTAGAGTGTAACGTGTAGCGTGTAGGGTGTAGCGTGTAGCGTGTAGGGTGTAGGGTGTAGAGTGTAACGTGTAGCGTGTAGGGTGTAGCGTGTAGCGTGTAGGGTGTAGCATGTAGGGTGTAGGGTGTCGGGTATAGCGTGTAGGGTGTAGGGTGTAGAGTGTAGGGTGTAGCGTGTATGGTGTAGAGTGTAGCGTGTAGCGTGCAGAGTATAGCGTGTAGGGTGTAGCGTGTAGCGTGCAGAGTGTAGCATGTAGGGTATAGAGTGTAGCGTGTTGCGTGTAGGGTGTAGAGTGTAGCGTGTAGCGTGTAGAGTGTAGAGTGTAGCGTGTAGCGTGTAGAGTGTAGGGTGTAGAGTATAGCGTGTAGCGTGTAGGGTGTAGAGTGTAGAGTGTAGCATGTAGCGTGTAGCGTGTAGAGTGTAGCGTGTAGCGTGTAGAGTGTAGGGTGTAGCGTGTAGCGTGTAGCGTGTAGAGTGTAGGGTGTAGAGTGTAGCGTGTAGCGTGTAGAGTGTAGAGTGTAGCGTGTAGGGTGTAGAGTGTAGCGTGTAGCGTTTAGGGTGTAGGGTGTAGAGTGTAGCGTGTAGCGTGTAGAGTGTACGGTGTAGAGTGTAGGGTGTAGCGTGTAGGGTGTAGAGTGTAGCGTGTAGCGTGTAGCGTGTAGGGTTAAGTTACACGCTACACACTAAACACAAAAAGAAAAGGATATGCAAACCAATGGGATCCACGTTAAATAGTCAATTTTATTGTACAAAAATAGTAATCCACAAACAGAACCAGGCAAAACATACATTTAAAAACATTTAAAACACTAGTATGGCTGAATAGGCCATAAGTAATTTTACCCGAGGGAATGAAGGAAGCTAATACTTTACAGCATATGTGAGACAGGAGAAATAACCAGAGAGAAAAAATTGCTAGGTATGCGGGTACACCAATCTTAGTCAAATCTACATATAAGAAGCCTATTGTTTACTGCCAACTGTGACCCCCTGAGTACTATGACAGGAAACATATACTCCAGCCTAGTATCTGGAAGAAATACATCATGGATCCTATTTTGTTCAACACAGCATGCGTGCGCACAGTTGGTAAGCAAATGAAAGCAGACCCCTATAGAAAGGTAATCAGGGAAATAGGTATGCTGCAGTACTACAAAATCCTAGTTATTTGGATAAATGTATGCATACAGACGCCTTGTGGAAATACAAAGAATCAGGATCCATTGTCCTAAGGCTTGGAAAAATGCCAGGCCATGCATGAAGTAAATAGGTGTAATTCCATAGCAGTTGTAAAGATAAGTTACCCAAGTCCTGTCCCTCGGGAAAAAAACAAAGGAAGCCCTGAACCCCACGCGTATCGACGCTACTCAAGCGTCTTCATCAGAGGAAAAATTGACACCCTACACGCTACACGCTACACTCTACACCCTACACAATACACGCTACTTGCTACACCCTACATGCTACACGCTACACGCTACACGCTACACGCTACACCCTACACGCTACACCCTACACTCTACACCCTACACCCTACACGCTACACGCTACACGATACACCCTACACGCTGCACCCTACACTCTACACCCTACACGCTACACCCTACACGCTACACTCTACACGCTAAACTCTACAGCTTATACCCTACACTCTACACCGTACACCCTACATGCTACACTCTACACCCTACACGCTACACCCTACACCCTACATGCTACACCCTACACTCTACACCCTACACGCTACACCCTATGCCCTGCACGCCACACACTAAACTCTACACGCTACACCCTACACCCTACACTGTACACCCTACACCCTACACGCTACACGCTACACTCTACACGCTACACCCTACACTCTACACCCTACACCCTACACGCTATACGCTACACTCTACACCCTGCACGCTACACGCTACACCCTACACGCTACACTCTACACCCTACACGCTACACCCTACACTCTACACCCTACACCCTACACACTACACGCTACTCGCTACACTCTACACCCTACACGCTACACTCTACACTCTACTCCCTACTCTCTACACGCTACACTCTATACCCTACACTCTACAACGCTACGCGCTACACGCTACACACTACACACTACACGCTACACTTTACACTCTACACGCTACACACTACACGCTACACGCTACACTCTACACCCTACACCCTACTCTACATGCTACACGCTACACGGTACATGATACACGCTACACCCTACACGCTACATGCTACACCCTACACGCTACACGCTACACTCCACACCCTACACGCTACACCCTACACCCTACTCCCTACACTCTACACGCTACACGCTACACCCTACACCCTACACTGTACACCCTACACCCTACATGCTACACTCTACACTCTGCTCCCTACTCTCTACACGCTGCACTCTATACCCTACACTCTACACGCTACGCGCTACACGCTACACACTACACGCTACACCCTACACGCTACACTTTACACTCTACACGCTACACTCCACACTCTACACACTACACTCTACACCCTACACCCTACACCCTACTCTACATGCTACACGCTACACGCTACATGCTACACCCTACACGCTTCACCCTACACCCTACACGCTACACGCTACACGCTACACTCTACACCCTACACTCTACACCCTACACGCTACACGCTACACGCTACACTCTACACGCTAAACGCTACAGCTTATACCCTACACTCTACACCGTACACCCTACACGCTACACTCTACACCCTGCACGCTACACCCTACACCCTACATGCTACACCCTACACTCTACACCCTACACCCTACATGCTACACTCTACACCCTACACCCTACTCTACATGCTACACGCTACACGGTACATGATACACGCTACACCCTACACGCTACACGCTACACCCTACACGCTACACGCTACACGCTACAATCTAAACCCTACACGCTACACCCTACACCCTACTCCCTACACTCTACACGCTACACGCTACACCCTACACCCTACACTGTACACCCTACACCCTGCACGCTACACTCTACACTCTGCTCCCTACTCTCTACACGCTACACTCTATACCCTACACTCTACACGCTACGCGCTACACGCTACACACTACACGCTACACCCTACACGCTACACTTTACACTCTACACGCTACACTCTACACTCTACACACTACACTCTACACCCTACACCCTACACCCTACTCTACATGCTACACGCTACACGCTACATGCTACACCCTACACGCTACACCCTACACCCTACACGCTACACGCTACACGCTACACTCTACACCCTACACTCTACACCCTACACGCTACACGCTACACGCTACACTCTACACGCTAAACGCTACAGCTTATACCCTACACTCTACACCGTACACCCTACACGCTACACTCTACACCCTACACGCTACACCCTACACCCTACACCCTACACCCTACATGCTACACCCTACACTCTACACCCTACACCCTACACGCTACACCCTACGCCCTGCACGCCACACACTACACTCTACACGCTACACCCTACACACTACACTCTACACGCTACACGCTACACGCTACACTCTACACCCTACACGCTACACTCTACACCCTACACACTACACTCTATACGCTACACGGTACACGCTACACGCTACGCCCTACACCCTACACGCTACATGTTACACTCTACACCCTACACGCTACACTCTACACCCTACACGCTACACCCTACACCCTACACGCTACACACTACACGCTACACTCTACACCCTACACGCTGCACTCTATACGCTACACGGTACACGCTACACGCTACACCCTACACCCTACATGCTACACGCTACACCCTACACTGTACACCCTACACCCTACACGCTACACTCTACACGCTACATGCTACACCCTACACTTTACACCCTACACGCTATACGCTACACTCTACACACTGCACGCTACACGCTACACCCTACACGCTACACTCTACACCCTACACGCTACACTCTACATGCTACACGCTACACGCTACATGCTACACGCTACACCCTACACGCTACACTCTACACCCTACACCCTACCCCCTACACGCTACACTCTTCACCCTACACGCTACACCCTACACTCTACACCCTACACCCTACACGCTACTCGCTACACTCTACACCCTACCCGCTACACTCTACACGCTACACGCTACACTCTACACTCTACACGCTACACGCTACACTCTACACCCTACATGCAACACGCTACACTCTACACCCTACACGCTACACTCTGCATGCTACACGCTACACCCTACACCCTACACGCTACACTCTACACGCTACACGCTACCCTCTACACCATACACGCTACACCCTACACTCTACACCCTACACCCTACACGCTATACCCGACACCCTACACCCTACATGCTTCACCCTACACGCTACACTCTACACTCTACACCCTACACGCTACATGCTACACTCTACACGCTACACTCTACACCCTACACGCTACACTCTACATCCTACACCCTACACGCTATACGCTACACTCTACACCCTACACTCTACACCCTACACGCTACACGCTACACTCTACACCCTACACCCTACACACGCTACACGCTACACCCTACACTCTACACGCTACATGCTACACTCTACACCCTACACGATACATGCTACACCCTACACGCTACAGCCTACACGCTACACGCTACACTCTACACCCTACAAGCTACACGCTACACGCTACACCCTACACCCTACACCGTACACGCTACACGCTACACTCTACACGCTACACCCTTCACTCTACACCCTACACCCTACATGCTACACTCTACACCCTACACGGTACACCCTACAATCTACATGCTACATGCTACACTCTACACTCTACACCCTACACCCTACACGCTACATGCTACACTCTACACCCTACACGCTACACTCTACACCCTACACGCTACATGCTACACTCTACACCATACACCCTACACGCTACATGCTACATGCTACACCCTACACCCTACACGCAACACGCTAGGGTGTAGAGTGTAATATGTAGCGTGTAGTTTGTAGCGTTTAGCTTGTAGGGTGTAGCGTGTAGCGTGTAGGGTGTAGAGTGTAGCGTGTAGGGTGTAGAGTGTAGGGTGTAGGATGTAGAGTGTAGGGTTTAGAGTGTAATTTGTAGCGTGTAGGGTGTAGCGTGTAGCATGTAGGGTGTAGGGTGTGGAGTGTAGGGTGTAGCGTGTAGGGTGTAGAGTGTAGCGTGTAGCGTGTAGGGTGTAGAGTGTAGGGTGTAGCGTGTAGGGTGTAGAGTGTAGCGTGTAGGGTGTAGCGTGTAGCGTGCAGGGTGTAGAGTGTAGCGTATAGCGTGTAGGGTGTAGAGTGTAGGGTGTAGCGTGTAGGGTGTAGAGTGTAGGGTGTAGCGTGTAGGGTGTAGAGTGTAGCGTGTAGCGTGTAGGGTGTAGGGTGTAGCTTGTAGGGTGTAGAGTGTAGCGTGTAGCGTGTAGGGTGTAGGGTGTAGGGTGTAGCATGTAGTGTGTAGCGTGTAGCGTGTAGGGTGTAGCGTGTAGCATGTAGCGTGTAGCGTGTAGCATGTAGAGTGTAGGGTGTAGGGTGTAGCATGTAGAGTGTAGGGTGTAGGGTGTAGCGTGTAGAGTGTAGGGTATAGAGTGTAGCGTCTAGGGTGTAGAGTGTAGCGTGTAGCGTGTAGGGTGTAGAGTGGAGCGTGTAGGGTGTAGAATATAGCGTGTAGAGAGTAGGGTGTAGGGTGTAGAGTGTAGGGTGTAGGGTGTAACGTGTAGCGTGTAGGGTGTAGCATGTAGCGTGCAGGGTGTAGGGTGTAGAGTGTAGGGTGTAGCGTGTAGGGTGTAGCGTGTAGCGTGTAGGGTGTAGGGTGTAGAGTGTAGGGTGTAGCGTGTAGGGTGTAGCGTGTATCGTGTAGCGTGTAGAGTGTAGCGTCTAGCGTATAGGGTGTAGCGTGTAGCGTGTAGATTGTAGCGTGTAGGGTGTAGGGTGTAGGGTGTAGCGTGTAGCGTGTAGGGTGTAGAGTGTAGCGTGTAGTGTGTAGGGTGTAGGGTGTAGAGTGCAGAGTGTAGGGTGTAGAGTGTAGCGTGTAGAGTGTAGGGTGTAGAGTGTAGGGTGTAGAGTGTAACGTGTAGTGTGTAGGGTGTAGCGTGTAGCGTGTAGGGTGCAGCGTGTAGCGTGTAGGGAGCAGGGTGTAGAGTGTAGCGTGTAGGGTGTAGAGTGTAACGTGTAGCGTGTAGGGTGTAGTGTGTAGGGTGTAGGGTGTAGAGTGTAACGTGTAGCGTGTAGGGTGTAGCGTGTAGCGTGTAGGGTGTAGGGTGTAGAGTGTAGCGTGTTGCATGTAGGGTGTAGAGTGTAGCGTGTAGAGTGTAGCGTGTAGCGTGTAGCGTGTAGAGTGTAGCGTGTAGGGTGTAGAGTATAGTGTGTAGCGTGTAGGGTGTATGGTGTAGAGTGTAGAGTGTAGCATGTAGCGTGTAGCGTGTAGAGTGTAGCGTGTAAGGTGTAGAGTGTAGCGTGTTGCATGTAGGGTGTACAGTGTAGCGTGTAGCGTGTAGAGTGTAGGGTGTAGAGTGTAGCGTGTAGCGTGTAGAGTGTAGGGTGTAGAGTGTAGCGTGTTTCGTGTGGAGTGTAGCGTGTAGCGTGTAGGTTGTAGAGTGTAGCGTGTAGCGTGTAGGGTGTAGGGTGTAGCGTGTAGAGTGTAGAGTGTAGCGTGTAGCATGTAGAGTTTAGAGTGTAGCGTGTAGGGTGTAGAGTGTAGCGCGTAGCGTGTAGGGTGTAGGGTGTAGGGTGTAGATTGTAGCGTGTAGGGTGCAGGGTGTAGAGTGTAGCGTGTAGGGTGTAGAGTGTAGAGTGTAGAGTGTAGCGTGTAGCGTGTAGCGTGTAGGGTGTAGGGTGTAGATTGTAGCGTGTAGGGTGCAGGGTGTAGAGTGTAGCGTGTAGGGTGTAGAGTGTAACGTGTAGCGTGTAGGGTGTAGCGTGTAGCGTGTAGGGTGTAGGGTGTAGAGTGTAACGTGTAGCGTGTAGGGTGTAGCATGTAGCGTGTAGGGTGTAGCGTGTAGCGTGTAGTGTGTAGCGTGTAGAGTGTAGGGTGTAGAGTGTAGCGTGTAGGGTGTAGCATGTAGCGTGTAGGGTGTAGGGTGTAGAGTGTAGCGTTTAGGGTGAAGCATGTAGGGTGTAGGGTGTCGGGTATAGCGTGTAGGGTGTAGGGTGTAGAGTGTAGGGTGTAGCGTGTATGGTGTAGAGTGTAGCGTGTAGCGTGCAGAGTATAGCGTGTAGGGTGTAGCGTGTAGCGTGCAGAGTGTAGCGTGTAGGGTATAGAGTGTAGCGTGTTGCGTGTAGGGTGTAGAGTGTAGCGTGTAGCGTGTAGAGTGTAGAGTGTAGCGTGTAGCGTGTAGAGTGTAGGGTGTAGAGTATAGCGTGTAGCGTGTAGGGTGTAGGGTGTAGAGTGTAGAGTGTAGCATGTAGCGTGTAGCGTGTAGAGTGTAGCGTGTAGCGTGTAGAGTGTAGGGTGTAGCGTGTAGCGTGTAGCGTGTAGAGTGTAGGGTGTAGAGTGTAGCGTGTAGCGTGTAGAGTGTAGAGTGTAGCGTGTAGGGTGTAGAGTGTAGCGTGTAGCGTTTAGGGTGTAGGGTGTAGAGTGTAGCGTGTAGCGTGTAGAGTGTACGGTGTAGAGTAGGGTGTAGCGTGTAGGGTGTAGAGTGTAGCGTGTAGCGTGTAGCGTGTAGGGTTAAGCTACACACTACACACTAAACACAAAAAGAAAAGGATATGCAAACCAATGGGATCCACGTTAAATAGTCAATTTTATTGTACAAAAATAGTAATCCACAAACAGAACCAGGCAAAACATACATTTAAAAACATTTAAAACACTAGTAATGGCTGAATAGGCCATAAGTAATTTTACCCGAGGGAATGAAGGAAGCTAATACTTTACAGCATATGTGAGACAGGAGAAATAACCAGAGAGAAAAAATTGCTAGGTATGCGGGTACACCAATCTTAAGGTACCTTCACACGAAACGACATTATAACGATATCGCTAGCAATCCGTGACGTTGCAGCGTCCTCGCTAGCGATATCGTTTCGTTTGACACGCAGCAGCGATCAGGATCCTGCTGTGATGTCGCTGGTCGCTGAATAAAGTCCAGAACTTTATTTGGTCGTCCGATCGCTGTGTATCGTTGTGTTTGAAAGCAAAAGCAACGATACCAGCGATATTTTACACTGGTAACCAGGGTAAACATCGGGTTACTAAGCGCAGGGCCGCGCTTAGTTACCCGATGTTTACCCTGGTTACCAGGGGACCTCGGCATAGTTGATCGCTGGAGAGCGGTCTGTGTGACAGCTCTCCAGCGACCAAACAGCGACGCTGCAGCGATCGACATCGTTGTCGCTATCGCTGCAGCGTCGCTTCGTGTGAAGGTACCTTTAGTCAAATCTACATATAAGAAGCCTATTGTTTACTGCCAACTGTGACCCCCTGAGTACTATGACAGGAAACATATACTCCAGCCTAGTATCTGGAAGAAATACATCATGGATCCTATTTTGTTCAACACAGCATGCGTGCGCACAGTTGGTAAGCAAATGAAAGCAGACCCCTATAGAAAGGTAATCAGGGAAATAGATATGCTGCAGTACTACAAAATCCTAGTTATTTGGATAAATGTATGCATACAGACGCCTTGTGGAAATACAAAGAATCAGGATCCATTGTCCTAAGGCTTGGAAAAATGCCAGGCCATGCATGAAGTAAATAGGTGTAATTCCATAGCAGTTGTAAAGATGTTACCCAAGTCCTGTCCCTCGGGAAAAAAACAAAGGAAGCCCTTTACCCCACGCGTATCGACGCTACTCAAGCGTCTTCATCAGAGGAAAAAGTGACACCCTACACGCTACACGCTACACTCTACACCCTACACGCTACACCCTACACTCTACACGCTACATGCTACACTCTACACCCTACACAATACACGCTACTTGCTACACCCTACATGCTACACTCTACACGCTACACGCTACACGCTACACCCTACACGGTACACCCTACACCCTACACCCTACACGCTACAATCTACACGCTACACACTATACGCTACACGCTAGACGCTACACTCTACACGCTACACGCTACACGCTACACCCTACACGCTACACCCTACACTCTACACCCTACAACCAACACGCTACACGCTACACGCTACACCCTACACGCTACACCCTACACTCTACACCCTACACCCTACACGCTACACGCTACACGCTACACCCTACACGCTACACCCTACACTCTACACCCTACACGCTACACCCTACACGCTACACGTTACACTCTACACCCTACACCCTACACTCTACACCCTACACCCTACTCTCTACACTCTACACTCTACACCCTACACGCTACACTCTACACCCTACACCCTACACGCTAAACGCTACACTCTACACGCTAAACGCTACAGCTTATACCCTACACTCTACACCGTACACCCTACATGCTACACTCTACACCCTACACGCTACACCCTACACCCTACACCCTACATGCTACACCCTACACTCTACACCCTACACCCTACACGCTACACCCTATGCCCTGCACGCCACACACTACACTCTACACGCTACACCCTACACCCTACACTGTACACCCTACACCCTACACGCTACACGCTACACTCTACACGCTACACCCTACACTCTACACCCTACACCCTACACGCTATACGCTACACTCTACACCTGCACGCTACACGCTACACCCTACACGCTACACCCTACACCCTACACCCTACTCTACATGCTACACGCTACACGCTACATGCTACACCCTACACGCTTCACCCTACACCCTACACGCTACACGCTACACTCTACACCCTACACTCTACACCCTACACGCTACACGCTACACGCTACACTCTACACGCTAAACGCTACAGCTTATACCCTACACTCTACACCGTACACCCTACACGCTACACTCTACACCCTGCACGCTACACCCTACACCCTACACCCTACATGCTACACCCTACACTCTACACCCTACACCCTACATGCTACACTCTACACCCTACACCCTACTCTACATGCTACACGCTACACGGTACATGATACACGCTACACCCTACACGCTACACGCTACACCCTACACGCTACACGCTACACGCTACAATCTACACCCTACACGCTACACCCTACACCCTACTCCCTACACTCTACACGCTACACGCTACACCCTACACCCTACACTGTACACCCTACACCCTGCACGCTACACTCTACACTCTGCTCCCTACTCTCTACACGCTACACTCTATACCCTACACTCTACACGCTACGCGCTACACGCTACACACTACACGCTACACCCTACACGCTACACTTTACACTCTACACGCTACACTCTACACTCTACACACTACACTCTACACCCTACACCCTACACCCTACTCTACATGCTACACGCTACACGCTACATGCTACACCCTACACGCTACACCCTACACCCTACACGCTACACGCTACACGCTACACCCTACAATCTACACCCTACACGCTACACGCTACACGCTACACGCTACACTCTACACGCTAAACGCTACAGCTTATACCCTACACTCTACACCGTACACCCTACACGCTACACTCTACACCCTACACGCTACACCCTACACCCTACACCCTACATGCTACACCCTACACTCTACACCCTACACCCTACACGCTACACCCTACGCCCTGCACGCCACACACTACACTCTACACGCTACACCCTACACACTACACTCTACACGCTACACGCTACACGCTACACTCTACACCCTACACGCTACACTCTACACCCTACACACTACACTCTATACGCTACACGGTACACGCTACACGCTACGCCCTACACCCTACACGCTACATGTTACACTCTACACCCTACACGCTACACTCTACACCCTACACGCTACACCCTACACCCTACACGCTACACACTACACGCTACACTCTACACCCTACACGCTGCACTCTATACGCTACACGGTACACGCTACACGCTACACCCTACACCCTACATGCTACACGCTACACCCTACACTGTACACCCTACACCCTACACGCTACACTCTACACGCTACATGCTACACCCTACACTCTACACCCTACACGCTATACGCTACACTCTACACACTGCACGCTACACGCTACACGCTACACCCTACACGCTACACTCTACACCCTACACGCTACACTCTACATGCTACACGCTACACGCTACATGCTACACGCTACACCCTACACGCTACACTCTACACCCTACACCCTACCCCCTACACGCTACACTCTTCACCCTACACGCTACACCCTACACTCTACACCCTACACCCTACACGCTACTCGCTACACTCTACACACTACCCGCTACACTCTACACGCTACACGCTACACTCTACACTCTACACGCTACACTCTACACCCTACATGCAACACGCTACACTCTACACCCTACACGCTACACTCTGCATGCTACACGCTACACCCTACACCCTACACGCTACACTCTACACGCTACACGCTACACTCTACACCATACACGCTACACCCTACACTCTACACCCTACACCCTACACGCTATACCCGACACCCTACACCCTACATGCTTCACCCTACACGCTACACTCTACACTCTACACCCTACACGCTACATGCTACACTCTACACGCTACACTCTACACCCTACACGCTACACTCTACATCCTACACCCTACACGCTATACGCTACACTCTACACCCTACACCCTACACTCTACACCCTACACGCTACACGCTACACTCTACACCCTACACCCTACACACGCTACACGCTACACCCTACACTCTACACGCTACATGCTACACTCTACACCCTACACGATACATGCTACACCCTACACGCTACAGCCTACACGCTACACGCTACACTCTACACCCTACAAGCTACACGCTACACGCTACACCCTACACCCTACACCGTACACGCTACACGCTACACTCTACACGCTACACCCTTCACTCTACACCCTACACCCTACATGCTACACTCTACACCCTACACGGTACACCCTACAATCTACATGCTACATGCTACACTCTACACTCTACACCCTACACCCTACACGCTACATGCTACACTCTACACCCTACACGCTACATGCTACACTCTACACCATACACCCTACACGCTACATGCTACACGCTACACTCTACACCCTACACGCAACACGCTAGGGTGTAGAGTGTAATATGTAGCGTGTAGTTTGTAGCGTTTAGCTTGTAGGGTGTAGCGTGTAGCGTGTAGGGTGTAGAGTGTAGCGTGTAGCGTGTAGCATGTAGGGTGTAGGGTGTAGAGTGTAGAGTGTAGCGTGTAGGGTGTAGAGTGTAGGGTGTAGGATGTAGAGTGTAGGGTTTAGAGTGTAATTTGTAGCGTGTAGGGTGTAGCGTGTAGCATGTAGGGTGTAGGGTGTGGAGTGTAGGGTGTAGCGTGTAGGGTGTAGAGTGTAGCGTGTAGCGTGTAGGGTGTAGAGTGTAGGGTGTAGCGTGTAGGGTGTAGAGTGTAGCGTGTAGGGTGTAGCGTGTAGCGTGCAGGGTGTAGAGTGTAGCGTATAGCGTGTAGGGTGTAGAGTGTAGGGTGTAGCGTGTAGGGTGTAGAGTGTAGGGTGTAGCGTGTAGGGTGTAGAGTGTAGCGTGTAGCGTGTAGGGTGTAGGGTGTAGGGTGTAGCTTGTAGGGTGTAGAGTGTAGCGTGTAGCGTGTAGGGTGTAGGGTGTAGGGTGTAGCATGTAGTGTGTAGCGTGTAGCGTGTAGGGTGTAGCGTGTAGCATGTAGCGTGTAGCGTGTAGCATGTAGAGTGTAGGGTGTAGGGTGTAGCATGTAGAGTGTAGGGTGTAGGGTGTAGCGTGTAGAGTGTAGGGTATAGAGTGTAGCGTCTAGGGTGTAGAGTGTAGCGTGTAGCGTGTAGGGTGTAGAGTGTAGCGTGTAGGGTGTAGAATATAGCGTGTAGAGAGTAGGGTGTAGGGTGTAGAGTGTAGGGTGTAGGGTGTAACGTGTAGCGTGTAGGGTGTAGCATGTAGCGTGTAGGGTGTAGGGTGTAGAGTGTAGGGTGTAGCGTGTAGGGTGTAGCGTGTAGCGTGTAGGGTGTAGGGTGTAGAGTGTAGGGTGTAGCGTGTAGGGTGTAGCGTGTATCGTGTAGCGTGTAGAGTGTAGCGTCTAGCGTATAGGGTGTAGCGTGTAGCGTGTAGATTGTAGCGTGTAGGGTGTAGGGTGTAGGGTGTAGCGTGTAGCGTGTAGGGTGTAGAGTGTAGCGTGTAGTGTGTAGGGTGTAGGGTGTAGAGTGCAGAGTGTAGGGTGTAGAGTGTAGCGTGTAGAGTGTAGGGTGTAGAGTGTAGGGTGTAGAGTGTAACGTGTAGTGTGTAGGGTGTAGCGTGTAGCGTGTAGGGTGCAGCGTGTAGCGTGTAGGGAGCAGGGTGTAGAGTGTAGCGTGTAGGGTGTAGAGTGTAACGTGTAGCGTGTAGGGTGTAGTGTGTAGGGTGTAGGGTGTAGAGTGTAACGTGTAGCGTGTAGGGTGTAGCGTGTAGCGTGTAGGGTGTAGGGTGTAGAGTGTAGCGTGTTGCATGTAGGGTGTAGAGTGTAGCGTGTAGAGTGTAGCGTGTAGCGTGTAGCGTGTAGAGTGTAGCGTGTAGGGTGTAGAGTATAGTGTGTAGCGTGTAGGGTGTATGGTGTAGAGTGTAGAGTGTAGCATGTAGCGTGTAGCGTGTAGAGTGTAGCGTGTAAGGTGTAGAGTGTAGCGTGTTGCATGTAGGGTGTACAGTGTAGCGTGTAGCGTGTAGAGTGTAGGGTGTAGAGTGTAGCGTGTAGCGTGTAGAGTGTAGGGTGTAGAGTGTAGCGTGTTGCGTGTGGAGTGTAGCGTGTAGGTTGTAGAGTGTAGCGTGTAGCGTGTAGGGTGTAGGGTGTAGCGTGTAGAGTGTAGAGTGTAGCGTGTAGCATGTAGAGTTTAGAGTGTAGCGTGTAGGGTGTAGAGTGTAGCGCGTAGCGTGTAGGGTGTAGGGTGTAGGGTGTAGATTGTAGCGTGTAGGGTGCAGGGTGTAGAGTGTAGCGTGTAGGGTGTAGAGTGTAACGTGTAGCGTGTAGGGTGTAGCGTGTAGCGTGTAGGGTGTAGGGTGTAGAGTGTAACGTGTAGCGTGTAGGGTGTAGCATGTAGCGTGTAGGGTGTAGCGTGTAGCGTGTAGTGTGTAGCGTGTAGAGTGTAGGGTGTAGAGTGTAGCGTGTAGGGTGTAGCATGTAGCGTGTAGGGTGTAGGGTGTAGAGTGTAGCGTTTAGGGTGAAGCATGTAGGGTGTAGGGTGTCGGGTGTAGCGTGTAGGGTGTAGGGTGTAGAGTGTAGGGTGTAGCGTGTATGGTGTAGAGTGTAGCGTGTAGCGTGCAGAGTATAGCGTGTAGGGTGTAGCGTGTAGCGTGCAGAGTGTAGCGTGTAGGGTATAGAGTGTAGCGTGTTGCGTGTAGGGTGTAGAGTGTAGCGTGTAGCGTGTAGAGTGTAGAGTGTAGCGTGTAGCGTGTAGAGTGTAGGGTGTAGAGTATAGCGTGTAGCGTGTAGGGTGTAGGGTGTAGAGTGTAGAGTGTAGCATGTAGCGTGTAGCGTGTAGAGTGTAGCGTGTAGCGTGTAGAGTGTAGGGTGTAGCGTGTAGCGTGTAGCGTCTAGAGTGTAGGGTGTAGAGTGTAGCGTGTAGCGTGTAGAGTGTAGAGTGTAGCGTGTAGGGTGTAGAGTGTAGCGTGTAGCGTTTAGGGTGTAGGGTGTAGAGTGTAGCGTGTAGCGTGTAGAGTGTACGGTGTAGAGTGTAGGGTGTAGCGTGTAGGGTGTAGAGTGTAGCGTGTAGCATGTAGGGTTAAGTTACACGCTACACACTAAACACAAAAAGAAAAGGATATGCAAACCAATGGGATCCACGTTAGTCAATTTTATTGTACAAAAATAGTAATCCACAAACAGAACCAGGCAAAACATACATTTAAAAACATTTAAAACACTAGTATGGCTGAATAGGCCATAAGTAATTTTACCCGAGGGAATGAAGGAAGCTAATACTTTACAGCATATGTGAGACAGGAGAAATAACCAGAGAGAAAAAATTGCTAGGTATGCGGGTACACCAATCTTAGTCAAATCTACATATAAGAAGCCTATTGTTTACTGCCAACTGTGACCCCCTGAGTACTATGACAGGAAACATATACTCCAGCCTAGTATCTGGAAGAAATACATCATGGATCCTATTTTGTTCAACACAGCATGCGTGCGCACAGTTGGTAAGCAAATGAAAGCAGACCCCTATAGAAAGGTAATCAGGGAAATAGGTATGCTGCAGTACTACAAAATCCTAGTTATTTGGATAAATGTATGCATACAGACGCATTGTGGAAATACAAAGAATCAGGATCCATTGTCCTAAGGCTTGGAAAAATGCCAGGCCATGCATGAAGTAAATAGGTGTAATTCCATAGCAGTTGTAAAGATAAGTTACCCAAGTCCTGTCCCTCGGGAAAAAAACAAAGGAAGCCCTTTACCCCACGCGTATCGACGCTACTCAAGCGTCTTCATCAGAGGAAAAAGTGACACCCTACACGCTACACGCTACACTCTACACTCTACACGCTACACTCTACACCCTACACGCTACACCCTACACTCTACACGCTACATGCTACACTCTACACCCTACACAATACACGCTACTTGCTACACCCTACATGCTACACTCTACACGCTACACGCTACACGCTACACCCTACACGGTACACCCTACACCCTACACCCTACACGCTACAATCTACACGCTACACACTATACGCTACACGCTAGACGCTACACTCTACACGCTACACGCTACACGCTACACCCTACACGCTACACCCTACACTCTACACCCTACAACCAACAAGCTACACGCTACACCCTACACGCTACACCCTACACTCTACACCCTACACGCTACACGCTACACGCTACACCCTACACGCTACACCCTACACTCTACACCCTACACGCTACACCCTACACGCTACACGTTACACTCTACACCCTACACCCTACACTCTACACCCTACACCCTACTCTCTACACTCTACACTCTACACCCTACACGCTACACTCTACACCCTACACCCTACACGCTACACGCTACACTCTACACGCTAAACGCTACAGCTTATACCCTACACTCTACACCGTACACCCTACATGCTACACTCTACACCCTACACGCTACACCCTACACCCTACACCCTACATGCTACACCCTACACTCTACACCCTACACCCTACACGCTACACCCTACGCCCTGCACGCCACACACTACACTCTACACGCTACACCCTACACCCTACACTGTACACCCTACACCCTACACGCTACACGCTACACTCTACACGCTACACCCTACACTCTACACCCTACACCCTACACGCTATACGCTACACTCTACACCTGCACGCTACACGCTACACCCTACACGCTACACTCTACACCCTACACGCTAAACCCTACACTCTACACCCTACACCCTACACACTACACGCTACTCGCTACACTCTACACCCTACACGCTACACTCTACACTCTACTCCCTACTCTCTACACGCTACACTCTATACCCTACACTCTACACGCTACGCGCTACACGCTACACACTACACACTACACGCTACACTTTACACTCTACACGCTACACACTACACGCTACACGCTACACTCTACACCCTACACCCTACTCTTCATGCTACACGCTACACGGTACATAATACACGCTACACCCTACTCGCTACACGCTACACCCTACACGCTACACGCTACACTCCACACCCTACACGCTACACCCTACACCCTTCTCCCTACACTCTACACGCTACACGCTACACCCTACACCCTACACTGTACACCCTACACCCTACACGCTACACTCTACACTCTGCTCCCTACCCTCTACACGCTACACTCTATACCCTACACTCTACACTTTACACTCTACACGCTACACTCCACACCCTACACCCTACACCCTACTCTACATGCTACACGCTACACGCTACATGCTACACCCTACACGCTTCACCCTACACCCTACACGCTACACGCTACACGCTACACTCTACACCCTACACTCTACACCCTACACGCTACACGCTACACGCTACACTCTACACGCTAAACGCTACAGCTTATACCCTACACTCTACACCGTACACCCTACACGCTACACTCTACACCCTACACGCTACACCCTACACCCTACACCCTACATGCTACACCCTACACTCTACACCCTACACCCTACACGCTACACTCTACACCCTACACCCTACTCTACATGCTACACGCTACACGGTACATGATACACGCTACACCCTACACGCTACACCCTACACGCTACACGCTACACGCTACACTCTACACCCTACACGCTACACCCTACACCCTACTCCCTACACTCTACATGCTACACGCTACACCCTACACCCTACACTGTACACCCTACACTCTGCACGCTACACTCTACACTCTGCTCCCTACTCTCTACACGCTACACTCTATACCCTACACTCTACACGCTACGCGCTACACGCTACACACTACACGCTACACCCTACACGCTACACTTTACACTCTACACGCTACACTCCACACTCTACACACTACACTCTACACCCTACACCCTACACCCTACTCTACATGCTACACGCTACACGCTACATGCTACACCCTACACGCTTCACCCTACACCCTACACGCTACACGCTACACGCTACACTCTACACCCTACACTCTACACCCTACACGCTACACGCTACACGCTACACTCTACACGCTAAACGCTACAGCTTATACCCTACACTCTACACCGTACACCCTACACGCTACACTCTACACCCTGCACGCTACACCCTACACCCTACACCCTACATGCTACACCCTACACTCTACACCCTACACCCTACATGCTACACTCTACACCCTACACCCTACTCTACATGCTACACGCTACACGGTACATGATACACGCTACACCCTACACGCTACACGCTACACCCTACACGCTACACGCTACACGCTACAATCTACACCCTACACGCTACACCCTACACCCTACTCCCTACACTCTACACGCTACACGCTACACCCTACACCCTACACTGTACACCCTACACCCTGCACGCTACACTCTACACTCTGCTCCCTACTCTCTACACGCTACACTCTATACCCTACACTCTACACGCTACGCGCTACACGCTACATACTACACGCTACACCCTACACGCTACACTTTACACTCTACACGCTACACTCTACACTCTACACACTACACTCTACACCCTACACCCTACACCCTACTCTACATGCTACACGCTACACGCTACATGCTACACCCTACACGCTACACCCTACACCCTACACGCTACACGCTACACGCTACACGCTACACCCTACACCCTACACCCTACTCTACATGCTACACGCTACACGCTACATGCTACACCCTACACGCTACACCCTACACCCTACACGCTACACGCTACACGCTACACTCTACACCCTACACTCTACACCCTACACGCTACACGCTACACGCTACACGCTACACTCTACACGCTAAACGCTACAGCTTATACCCTACACTCTACACCGTACACCCTACACGCTACACTCTACACCCTACACGCTACACCCTACACCCTACATGCTACACCCTACACTCTACACCCTACACCCTACACGCTACACCCTACGCCCTGCACGCCACACACTACACTCTACACTCTACACCCTACACGCTACACTCTACACCCTACACACTACACTCTATACGCTACACGGTACACGCTACACGCTACGCCCTACACCCTACACGCTACATGTTACACTCTACACCATACACGCTACACTCTACACCCTACACGCTACACCCTACACCCTACACGCTACACACTACACGCTACACTCTACACCCTACACGCTGCACTCTATACGCTACACGGTACACGCTACACGCTACACCCTACACCCTACATGCTACACGCTACACCCTACACTGTACACCCTACACCCTACACGCTACACTCTACACGCTACATGCTACACCCTACACTCTACACCCTACACGCTATACGCTACACTCTACACACTGCACGCTACACGCTACACGCTACACCCTACACGCTACACTCTACACCCTACACGCTACACTCTACATGCTACACGCTACACGCTACATGCTACACGCTACACCCTACACGCTACACTCTACACCCTACACCCTACCCCCTACACGCTACACTCTTCACCCTACACGCTACACCCTACACTCTACACCCTTCACGCTACTCGCTACACTCTACACCCTACCCGCTACACTCTACACGCTACACGCTACACTCTACACTCTACACGCTACACGCTACACTCTACACCCTACACGCAACACGCTACACTCTACACCCTACACGCTACACTCTGCATGCTACACGCTACACCCTACACCCTACACGCTACACTCTACACGCTACACGCTACACTCTACACCATACACGCTACACCCTACACTCTACACCCTACACCCTACACGCTATACCCGACACCCTACACCCTACATGCTTCACTCTACACGCTACACTCTACACTCTACACCCTACACGCTACATGCTACACTCTACACGCTACACTCTACACCCT